>NW_008237227.1:411871-426834 GCF_000691975.1 Corvus brachyrhynchos | reverse complement strand
AGGTGTCCCTGCCCATGGCAGGGGTGGAACTGGGTGAGCTTTAAGGTCCCTTCCCACCCAAACCATTCCATGATTCTATGATTCTGCTGACCAAAAACGTTCCCAGAGCCTTCTCCTGCCTGTCCTCTGTTGCTGCTGGTGGCTGTGTCCCCTCACAGAGTCAGTGGCTGGTGGATCTGGGACACATTTCCAAAAGTTGGGCTGTAGAAGTTTGATCTCTAACTCACAGGAACCTCTCCCTCCTCTTCTCCTGCTCACATTCCACTCCTTGGAACAGAACAAAGAGAATTCAAGCATTTTACAGAAAAAGAACTGTGCTCTCGTGGATATGTGCAAAATTGGCCAAGTCTTTGCAGGGAAACTGTGTGTTTCCTCCTCTTTGGACTTGCACCTTCCTCCTCTTAACACGTGGAACAAATGTCTCCTTTGGAGCGTGATGGGGTAACTTGGAGAGGTCGGCAGAATTGCTACACATGGACCCTGGGCTGGTTTTCTTTTTCTATTGAACCTTGATGGAAACGCATGCACAGCAAGTCAGGGCCTGTCCCTTTTCCTTTCTCCTTTCTCTCTCCCTCTCTCTCTCTTTTTTTTTTTTTTTTATTTCTTCCAGGAGTGCTGATGATAAGAAAAGCAATGTCTAAATCTTCTTAATGGTGTTTATGCAAGCAGTTTTGCTTAGCTGCAGTCCCTGCCACCCCCTCCCCCGTCCACCCTCCCCTCCCATCTCCCTGCTAATATCGCTGCTTCATTCCTTTCCCTGTTGGCTATTACTATGGACTACAGCGAATCTAAAACTAAATAATCCCCTTAGTGTCAAGTTTTCTGGGCTGAGCAAATAAATCTAACCAAATGCATTATCTAGGTAGAGGAGGCTGTTGTAAGGGGGAAAAAAAGATAAAGGCTATTTTACTTTAAGGCAAAGAGTAAAACCATCATTTTTCATTCACATTGTACTTTTAAAGTTGGTTTTTTTAAATTTTATTTCAACTTTCCTGTTCAATCCTTTTATTTTTCCATTGTAATTAAAAAAAAAAATAAAGAAATGCGGCAAAGCCTCTGATTTCAAGCATTAAATAGAGGCAGAAAGACCTCAGATAAGGTGCCATTCAAATCCCCCTCTCAGACGGGTAATTCTGATCAGGCAGTAAAGTGGTCTAAATAAATAAACCCTTCCCCACTTTCCCTTCCCTGGGGAGGGGGGCTGAGGATATTAGAAAACTCATTTACAGGAGGAAGAGCACGTGGAAATCTGCATGTCCCAGGCTGAGGTGCAGAGGTCTGGATTCAACCCAGGACAGGACTGGATGTGTCTCTGTGTGGTGGCTCAGAAGCCCAATTTTGGGGATGCTTCAGCCTGTGTTTGCAGGCAGGGCTAACCCAAACGTGGGGACAAAATGCCCCCAGACTGGAGAACTCTGTGCTTTAACTCCCATTTTCATCTGAGAGGTCTTTGAAAGCACAAGCAAAGCCATTCAGCTATTATCCAGCTCTTCTCCTGTACAAATCCAGGCCAATGGAGCTCGGCTGGATTTGCAGCAGCCAAAAATCCAGCTGACATTGTCCCCATCGTTGCTGGACTCCACACTTGAAGCAGGTTTGGGCAGCTCTGCCTTGCTCACCAACCTTCCCTCCTTCCTGATCCTACACCCCATAGGGTCTGGGGAAAACATGGACCCAACAATCCCACTGGAGCAGCCTCGGGAGTTGTGCATGTGCATAAACACCATCAGTGACCCAATACCAGCATCACTTACCTGAATTCATCCTCTTCATACTGGTTCATTTCAAACACAGACCAGATCACAGAGATGCCTGGCGTGGCTCTTTGAGAAGCAGAACCCCACTCACACGTTTCTTTAAAATAAAGGCATTTTGGCCAACATCAACCACTGGCACACATCACTCCCAAGCCCTTCCTTCTTTTCCCCCTAGGTTTCCACACTGGGCATGACAAATGCAGGCCCATCCCAGCTCATATGAAGGAAATTAACTCTACCCCAGCCCAAACCAGCGCAATAAAATAAACCCCAGTGGGTTGTTGGGTTTGGACCCACGGGATCAGGGAAGATCAGAAAGATCTTGAGCTCTTGAAGATGGATGGACAGTGTGAGGTGCTGCTGCCTTCACACACCTCACCCAGCCAAATTCTGCTGTTGCCCCAGTTCAAAGGTTTTTTCCACTTGAACATCGGTTCGAAAATAATGAAGTCAACAACATTTTCTCTGCATTTGCTTTAATCCCTTTGTATATGTTTTGGGTTCCCCATCTCTGCAGCCAGCCTGCCAGGGAGATCTGCTCCTAAGATCCATTAATCTTTAAATTTCTTCTGCTCTAGACAGGCAGATATTCCTGTTTGAAACAGATTCATTGCTTCTTTCTTGTTCCTTTTTATTTTTATTAAACAACTCTTATCATTTTTAGACCCCTCCATGTTAGAGCTAAAACCCCAGGAAGAAGAATAGATTTGTTCTAGCAGTTGTTTTTATAAATCTTCTCAAAGGAAATAAAATCTCAGGCACTGCTCACATTGAAAAAAACTGGTTAAGACCACTCCATTGTATTTTGGGATCGGGATCTGCAATAGACGTCACCAGTAATGATGGACCAGCTCTTGACCTGCTCCTGGTCCGCACAGCAAGGACACCAGATGAGGACCAGGCTCAACCAATTTCCAACACAATAGCACAAGCATCCTGCTCATTTTAATCTAATATTCTCTGAAACATCTGCACAAAAATACCTGCCTGGCTATGGATGAACTGCAAAAGCCAAGGAAAAACTGCAATCTTTGATAAACAAGCTGAAGGAAATTATGTGAGAAGGTCACGCTGGATTGATGAAGAGCAGCCCCTGGAGAAGGACTTGGGGGTGCAGCTGGTGAGGGCTGGCCATGGCCCATCCCAGAAACCCCCCTGTGCTGGGCTGAGCCCCAGCGTGGGCAGCAGGAAAGGGGTTGGGATTCTGCCCCTCTGCCCCCTCAGGTGGAGACCCCACCTGCAGAGCTGCCCCAGCCCTGGGGCCCAGCACAGGGAGGACGTGGAGCTGCTGGAGAGAGCCCAGAGGAGGCTCCAGGATGAGCAGAGGGATGGAGCAGCTCTGCTGGGAGGAAAGGCTGGGAGAGCTGGGATTGTTCAGCCTGGAGAGGAGAAGCTCTGGGATTACCTCATTGTGGCCTTCCAGGAACTGAAGGAGCCAACAGGAAACACAAAGAGAGAGGGCCTGGAGTGCCAGGACAAGGAGCAATGGCTTCCCACTGCCAGTGGACAGGGTTAGATAGGATATTGGGAAGAAATTCTTCATTGTGAGGGTGCTGAGGCCCTGGCACAGGGTGCCCAGAGAAGCTGCGGCTGCCCTTGGATCGCTGGAACTGTCCAAGGCCAGGTTGGACAGGGCTTGGAGCAGCCTGGGCTAGTGGCAGGAGTCCCTGCCCACAGCAGGGAGTGGCACTGGATGATCTTTGATGTACCTTTCAACCCAGACCATTCCATGATCCTCTGATTTCCCATGTGCCCCAAGATATTCTGCAGCTCATTCCATGGTCTCAAGGCATCACCCAGCAATTCTGTTTTCTGGAAAAACACCACATGCAGTTCAAGTCATAAACCTGATGTTCCTTAGGACCCTCATCTGGGACTTGGAGTCAATCCTGATGCTTCCCTGTGTTTCCTGATTCTCTGTCACTCACTACCTCTGCCTTTTCCTGGTTTATATAAGGCTGAATCACCGTTGTCTACGAGGGTTCTTTGCCAGATGACTGGTCCTGGGATGGGGCCAGGGGCACGGAGCCAGGATGGATTGAGCCTGTCATAGGATGTGTGGGATTTCTGGGCTCAAGCCTGGAGGGTTTGGGAGGAAGAGTAGGACCAGGAGCCAAGCAGAGACAAGACAGCTCCTGGAACATGAAGCAGCAAGAGCAGGAAGCAGAATTTGCTGAGGGTGTTTCTGAACAGTGGGTTTGGTTGAACCAGACCTGGCTGCCTTCCAGCATGGCCTCTTCACCAAACAAAGCCTCGAGGCTACCACTGGAAAAAAAGATCTGCCCTTCATCAGGTGAACACCCTGCTGTGCTTTCACTTTTGCTCAGTAATGTGTGGCTGGATTTGAAATAACTTTGGAAGTGCCACTGTTGGTCCGTGCTATTTGTTCTTATATTTGGAGGGGTTTGTCCCACACAAAAGAGCAGAAGGGATGTGTCCAGATCCCTCTGCTTATGAATGCCAGGAATCCTTCTTCTCCTGGAGATCAGACATGCACATTATGAGACAAATACAGGAGCACACAGATGGAGGATGGAGGATCACAGGACCACAGGATATCCTGAGCTGGAAGGAACCCACAGAGATCATCAATCCAGCCCCTGGCCCTGCACAGATCCCCCAACAACCCCACCCTGGGCATCCCTGGCAGCGCTGTCCAAATGCTCCTGGAGCTCTGGCAGCCTCAGGGCCGTGCCCATTCCCTGGGGAGCCTGGGCAGTGCCCAGCACCCTCTGGGGGAAGAACCTTTCCCTGATCTCCAACCTAAACCCCCCCGGCACAGCTCCAGCCATTCTCTCGGTCCTGTCCCTGGTCACAGAGAGAAGAGGGATGTGGTCACCAGGACACAGGGATGTTCCTGACAGTCACTGGATCACGTGTCTAAGCACAGGGTCAGCCAGTGACCCCCCAAAGACCAAACATTTGTGTGCTGTTAATGACACTGTCAATAAACTGCAGCTTCACCGCTGGTGTCAGGTTTACACTGTGACTTATTAGCCCTTGGTGATTTGAGGGTCAAGGAGGTGAAGCAGATTGCCCTCTACTTCATCAAGTGAGTTTTGCCTTACTTTCAAGCCTTTGCCACAGTGTCCTTACTCTTCTAGGAGCCTGGTGAATTTATTCTCACTGTGTCTGACCCTTTGCTCGATGCCATGTGTAGACAGTTGCCACTCTGTGTTATTTTCCTTATTATCCCCCAGTTTATCACTTGAGGTCAATTTCTGTGCCAATGCCCCAAGCAACTTCACCTCTTTTGGGTGTTTTTTGGTGTTCTTCTGCTGGGCACAGAGAGCTGACTACAAAGCTATGTTGCCTCTAGGCAAATCTTTTCCCTGGTATCTGCCACTCCTGGCATCCAGCCTTGCCCATCACTCCGCAGGTCGGGAATGCTGAGACGTGACTCTCTCCAGGATTCTCTCTTTGGCAGCAGCAAAGAGAGTTTACAGCCTGCTCAACCCACAGAGGAGAGCAGGCAAACTGCTCCCAGCCTTTCCTTGCAGTCCGGGTGTATCCATCTCCCATGGCTCTTGTGAGCAAGCTGTGACTGGAAAAGATTTCCATCGCTGCACCAGATCCGTGGCTCTGCCAAAACCAGCTGTTTCTGCTCCCATAATTGTTCCCAACCACACCATTTACCCACAGGTCTGTTTTTGTCTATTGCCATGGGTTCCCAGGAGGTTTTGAACTGGTGACAGATGACAAATGTGAGAAAAGTGTGCTAAAAAAAACCAGGACCATCTTCAACCTCTCTGCCAGCTTTCTGTCACTGTAGCATTCCAGGGCTGGGAGTGTGTGATGCCTTTGACCTTGATTATACTGATGATAATCCATCTGCAAAAACACTCTAAGTGTACATAATATATATATGCAAAAAAAAGAGCCTTGTTTTAGTTTACGTGGCCATTGTGACACAGGAATGCAGGGTTGAAAGGGACCCTTTCCACCCACTAAGTTGGCATCTCTTCATTATATCCCTTTTATAATCTCTATTTCCATTTTTTTTTTCCCCTCCATAAGTTTCCAGCCTTTTAAGGAGGCTTTTCCAGAGTGTGGATCTTCTCATGGTCACTGACTTCCTGCCTCAATTTATTCATGGCTGTTTTATCCCATTTGCTCTGGGAACAACCCTTTCCTCTCCTTCGCTTCTAATCCCCCGACAGATTTCCTGAGTATTTCCTCAGTTTCCCTTTTATGGGAGAAACCAAGCCAAGCCCTTTCTGCCTCATGTGTGGGACATGTTTCCCTTAGCCAGCCATGGTTCCTGAGGAGCCCATCTTTCCCCAGCAAGGGGTGACTGGGAGATTCCCCAGTTCTGGAATCAGCAGTGCAGAGCACAGACGCATCAACACTTCCCTCTCTCCACTGGAAACACCTTTCCTGAGACATCCCACCACCCTTGGCTTTCCCTCCTTTCCTGGCCACAAGCCAGAAACACACCCGTGACCCGAGCCTGAGTGTCCTGCATTTCTGATATCCTTGGACATCCTCCATCTTCTTCCCTCAGGTCATGACTGGACCAGCACATCCTGACTCCGGCCCTTTCTCAGCTGTAATCCCAGCTCTCAGTGCTCCATCCTTCTGACTGATCCTGCATCCCAGAAATTCCCCGTGCCACCTCTGCCCACACTTTTTCCTGCCCTTCCCAAGACAAGCTGTCACAAGGTTGTTCTGACTCAGCTATTCTGGAACTTCTCTTGGTTCATGTGAATCTTAGAGAGGTTTTTCCCCACCTCACTACAGCTGGATGAAGAAATGAATAATTACAGGTTCTAGCATTCCTCACACAGCCTCTGGCATATCTCCTGGGACTCCAAGGTGACACCCCACAGGGACTGCGCTGCTGTCTTTTGTCCCCAGATAAAGCTGCTGTGTTTTTTCCCTCCTTATTTCCTCATTTCACAGTTTCTCAGCACGGATGCTTCAGGTTGACGAGGGCTGCAGAGAGAGCTCCAGGAGATAACGTCTGCAGAGATAGGAATCACTAAATCACTTGGGCACAGCACTGGGATTTCCAGGTCCTCCTCTAAATGGAAAACCTTTAATAACATGTCTCTCCTCTTCCATGTTGTGTGGAGATGTTAATGCCCATCCTATCGGCACCCCTGGGTAGCTGGACAAGGACTGCACACCCAGCAGTGCCACTTCCACAACAATTCAGCTGGTTGGGATGACCTCCAGCCATTGCCACATCAAGACGTGGGCTTTTTGTTGGAGGGACCCAAGAAAGTCTCGGGACATCCTGAAAAGGAAAGGGATGTACTCCTACCAGGACTGGTGGTGCCTCTCTGTGGGGTATGCCCAGCCTCTGCCGTGGAGGGAGACCTGCTGAGATAAGGAGATTGCACAACCTCCCAGCAGAATCCCCCTGGAAAAGGCAGCCACCTTTCAGTTACAGCGAGAGAGGACACAGACCCGTGATCCTCTTGGAGACCTATGCAGATCCTTCGTAACGCATTGGCTTTTACCCTCTCACACCCACCCCTGTACCCCTATAAGATCAAGCCCTCTGCCCCTGTGGGATCAGGGAGAACTCGTCCCTGGCCTCCCTTTGCGGAGTGCGGGCTAATAAAGCTGCCTTGTGCGGAACTGCTAAACGAGCCTCTCATCTCTCTCCTCCTGGTCTGGCCTGGAGATTGCCCCGCAGAGCAAGAGCTGAAATCACGAGCTGAGAACCACTAAAGAGCTGTTATCCTCTCTGCAAAGGCACTCTGGTGGCTGAGGGAAAACTACAGGGGCGCCAGGAAGACGATTCCTCACAGGACCATTTCTCCAGACTGGTTACGGTTTCCTGGGTCTGAGCCACAGACCCCACACCAGCTACCTCACCTCTCCATGCTGAGCCAGGGAACTGCCCACCACGCTCTGGGAAGCTCCCAGCCTTTGTCTGACATGGATGGTTTGTGTCCTGGTTTATCTGAGGGATCTGCTTTTGGGGACAGAGTGGTTTCACAGCCTTACCTTTCTCGCAAAACACTTCCTCAGTGGTCAGACACAGGACCAAGCAATGGCTCCCAGCAGGTTTGGGGTCCGTCCACCGGCTGGAAGGGCAGTGCTTGCCAGGGGGACACAAAGAGATGCGCTTCCAGGGAAAGAAAGTCTCCAAGCTCTTTTTGAAACAATTTAAAAATAGAATTTCAGTTGTATGAAACACAGATTCCACTGAACTCATTCCTCCTACTTAAAACTGTTATCCCGGGGTAGCCCAAAAGCTTTGGAAAAGGCACACAGCACATCTTCATTAAGATAAAGCTGCCACGAGGCCAAGGGGGAATAGCCAGAATTACAATTCACTCCAAATACTCTGTGCTACACAGGGAGGAGTTTTGGCCAGAGATGCTGCAAGACGTGAGCGATGGAGGACACGGATTCACTCCAGCATCCAGAACTCCTCCTCCTCCAAACAAACAAAAGCAAAGTTTTGAAGTCAATCACTGAAGGATTTGGGCTCATCTGAGACAGATCAAAGCTTCTCGTTTCCACTGTGACATCATTCAGCGGTGTTATCTACACGGGAATTCTTAAAATATGGAAAAATAAGGGAGTTTGGGACATAAAGTGGAAGGGTTTCCTTCTTCAAATGAACAAGCAGGACCTTATGGGATTGTCATAACTTCATTTTCCTTCTGTGTTTTCCTCTCATGCTTTAATTTTCGATAAAATGAGTGTGACTTTCAAAGCCTGTGAGTGTCCGAGTCAACAGGATTGTCGGTATGAAAACTCTGTGCAAGTAAATCGATACTATAGTTATTATATATATGGCATAGAGCATAAAAATATAATAATTTATATAATGCATAGAGTATATATATATTTGGTACGGAACATAGATCAAATATATTCCATCCCATAGAATACAGACAGCAGAGAAGTTTGATTCGACAGTTCTGCTGACCCTTTTCCAGAATATATGGGGAAAAAATGCTCAAAAATCATTCAAAAAGCACTTGCACACAGGATTCCTTTTTTCTCAAGGAACTCATTGCTGTTAGACACAATTTAGGCCAAGGTTTCACTGGGATTCAAACAAGGAGTAGTCTTTTCCATAGGGAAAAAGCTATTGCAACAGTGATTCAAGGAAAACCACGGGGATGACGATGGAATCATGGAATCATAGAACTTCCTGAGTTGGAAGGGACACACAAGGATCAAACTCCAGCTCCTGGCCCTGCACACCCCAACAATCCCACCCTGTGCATCCCTGGGAGCGTTGTCCAAGTGCTCCTGGAGTTTTGGCAGCCTTGGAGCCGTGGCCATTCCCTGTGGAGCCTGTTCAGCGCTCCACCACCCTCTGAGAGAAGAACCTTTTCCTGATTTCCAACCTAACTCCCTCCCAACACACCTTGATAGCCCAGATGCTGCTCATTCCCTGCCCAGAGCACTTCAGCTGTGGGTTCTGATGGCTCTGCCCCACAGCACCACACAGCCCTCACTCATCCCAGGAGCCACACACACTCCCTGATCAAATTCCTGCATGTCTCATCAATGGAGGGAATACTTGCAGTCAAGTCTGCACTTTAATCTGCTCACTTCCAGCCAGGCATCCAGGAAGGACTCCTCCCCACAGACTGTACAAGATCTCAGCTGGAGTTTCCAATGAATGAGCGGAAAAAGTGGGGAACAGGGTGCTGGAAAAAAAGCAGAGGTGTTTTTAAGATGCTGATGTAGAGTGCAATTAAAAATGCTGCCCACATAGCCTTTTAACCCTCCAAGACATCAGATAAGTTTCTCTTTCCTGCGGGGAGATGAAGTGGCTGTCATTATCTGGAAGGGCTGTATCATATCGGAATCTGCCGGTGCAGGTCAGCGAGTCCGGGCTGTTCTGGGCCCGGCTCCGGCACTGAATTACATTTCCTGGGCACAAAGGCTGCAGAATGGGTGGGTGCTTTGTCATTTAAACTGCATAAAGAGGCAGAAATTGATTTTTATTGTGGATCTTCATATCTAATAAAGCTCTGAGGGGCTCTTTTCTTCTCCGATTGAATGGCCATTGAATGCTTTCAATCTAGTTCTGTGTTTCATGCCTAAACTGAATAGTGGCAGGAGGAAAATAGATGGGGGGAAGAGAGGCCAAGTCACTTTCCAGATTGAAAAGGATACAGAAGGGAAATAAATAAAAAAATAAAATAAAATAAAGTAAAAATGAATCAGGAAAAAAAAAAAAAGCCATTTAAGTGGAAAGGGGAACTTCCCTGGTGCTAAGGAAAATTGCTTTGTGCGACGGGATCGTCTGCAGGCACAGGGACAGTGTGAGATGACGTGGGACTCCATGGAATGCTGCTGAGGGGCCCTGATCTTACCTGCACCTCTGTTCAGTGCTTTGGGACTGGAAATTTCCATCTCCCTGGTCAAAACATGTTAACAGTGCTCATCCCGGAGCTGCCCTGCCTGTGTTACCCAGGGTAACTGAACGGCTTCCTCTGCTATAAAACGGGAATGACTCAGTTTATGTTGACATTAATTAGAGGAGAGATTGGTTTAGAATACAGTGTTTTTTAATGTAATTAGTACCTAGTTCATCACATCCTCCTCAAATCAACAAAGAGACAATAACACATAATGGCTTTTCAGTTCCTCTTTGATATGTATTGCTCATTTAGTCCCGGTCCCCTTGGGGAGCTCCATCACAATTAACAAGGCCAGTAGCGTTAGCATTAATTGGTCGTGCTGATGGTCTGATCTAAGGTCCTAAGGACTCCTCCTATAGCACTGCAGACTGGTCAGACACTCCTGGGAGCTCTGCCTAATTGAATGTTGAGTCTCTTGATCATTAGGCCCGGGGGACAAAGTCATTGCCTGTTCAGACGCTCAGCCTTTGAAGCAGCAGGACTTGGGACGAACGGAATGCTCCCCAACAGCCTGGGCAGGACATGGAAGGGGGTGTCCCGAGGCAGCCAATTGCACTGGGGTGCCCTCCTGCCCATGTCACCAAAACAGAGCTGTTCTGCACACCAGCACCTTCAAGTTCTTTAACTTGTCAGCTCAGGGATGTCGAGATCCCAGGAGTGCCTTTCTTCCACGGCAATTCTACTGGTTTTGGTGTTCATGGGGGATTTAACTCACGTCCCTGGACCTCCACAGCCAGCACTGGGAATCCCCTCCCACGGAGGCTGGAGCAGGAGATCTGATTGGCTCCCCACCACAAACCACAAGGAATCTTTCACGCTGAAAATGTTTGGATTTGGTTTTCCTGCAGCTACTCAAAGCCCTGCTGTAGATGTCTGTCTTCTTAACTGCAACAAGATTAAGGTCATGAGAATTACAAACTCTTGAATAATCCTGGACCTGAGCAAACAAAAACTCTCACATGTGCCTGAAGAGCTGGGCCTTGAGTTTGAGCCACAAAGGCGTTGAGTATCATTTGTCAGGACAAGAGGAAATGGCCTCCAGCTGTGCCAGGGGAGGTTCCAGGTGGACATCAGGGAGAAATTCTTCATGGAGAGGGTGGTCAGGCATCGAAACAGACCCAGGGTTGTGGTGGAGTCTCCATCCCTGGAAGTGTTCAAGAAACAACTGGACGTGGCCCTCAGTGCTTTGAGCTGGGTGAAAAGGTGGGGATGAGGCACAGGTTGGACTCCATTATCTGGGAGGTCTTTTCCAACCTCAGTGACTAAGTGGCTCCATGATCCCTGTCTTTCCTTGCATTTAAGGGCATTAAAACCTCACTGAGAGCCTCCTGAAACGTCCAGTGCCTCCTCAGAACCACTGGTTACGTGGCTGGGAGGGCAGAGGGCTTCCAGGAGCTCTTGGAAGCTCAGATTTTCTTTTCCCTGAGCTCCCTCTCACATCCACCCCCAGCTGCTTAATTCTCAGCGCATAATATGGAAGAGAAGCTGAAGATTCCAGTTGAATTTTTCTTCTCCTATCCTGAAGAAGAAGAGAAGACAGCCTTAGAGGTTAAACAAAGCAAACCTCCCACTGGATACGTGACTCCTTCCCTGCACACTTCCTTCAGGAAAGAGTTTTTCCTCAGGCTCCTATAAAATGGGAATGACTCAGTTTATGCTGACAGTAATTAGAGGAGAGAATTTTGGGTTTAGAACAGTGATTTTTAATGTCATTTGGCTTTTCACCTGCCTGTTTCATCACCCGTAGAAACCTCCTCCAAATGGCTTTGCCCCAGGCAGCCAAAGGGAATGCCAAAAAATAGGGTGGTTCCAACTTCCAATTCCCTTGGAAAATCTGAAAGCAGACCAAGTCTTTCAGAGTGAGAGAAGGAAATCTGCAGAAGTGTCTGACCTTCTCCCATCCCATAGCACTGAGCTCAGCAAGAACCACTGGGAAAGGACCTGCCCTTTCTAGCACTGAGAATTCATCTTTTGGAAATGGGGCTCCAAGTAGAGAATCTTCATGAAAAAATACATAAAAACCAAAACTACAAAAATTGCGCACTGTTTTCACAAATCCTGGTTGTTTTTGCCAAGAGCTCAGTGCAATCTCGAAATGCATTGGTGATCCAGAAAACCAAGGAAATGCCAGGCTGTATTCAAAAAGAGGGAATAACACTGCAAACGTTGTAATGGAATAATGGAATTACAGAACTCTATGATACACATTCACCCGGAATAATGTTCCCTCTTCCAACCTCCCTGCCTCGGAATGCAGACACGGGAAAGGTCTAGGGGAGGGCAAAGGAAATGATTAAGGGCATGGAAAGACGTCCATGCAAAGAGAGATTAGAAAGATCATGGCCACATAATTTAGAGCCGACATGAATAAGAGAAGCCATGATAGAGATATAGAAAATAATTTGCCTTTTCTTCTGGTTTGCAGAGCTTTTGTGAACTCAGCCTGCACTGGTTTTCCTTCACACAGGAATCGGATGTGCTTGGCAAACAGGAAAACAATCATCATCAAGCTGGAGCACATATTCCAAGAGCCTGGAGTGGGGAATATTATTCGAGATTCCAAATGAGTCTTTTAAAGAAATGTTGTCCTTCTGGTACTGGATGGAACAACCTTTGAATAAAGCAGGAATCTCTCAGGAATAGGATCACAGAATCCTTAAGGTAGGAAAAGACCTCCAAGACCACCCAGTCCAACCCTCAACTGAATCCCACCATTAAACGCTATCATGAAGTGCCACATCTACTCGTTTCTTGAACAATCCCAGGGACGGTGACTCCACCATTTCCCTGCAACCCAGTTCTATCAAGGGTGTCCTGCCCTTTGATATCCCTGTGGAGTCCTGACTCAGAGGAAGTCAGTAATACAATATTTTCATCACCTCTGCAGTCTGTGTTTTCTTCATTTTCTCCACACACCCTTCCCTGGTCACCTTTGGTCTGGCACTACAGGTTATGCAGGAATATCTTGGCAAAATGATAAGCCAGCCTCCTTCCCTCAAACCAGTTTTGTGGCCAGAAGATCCCATTCTAGAACCTGTTCTAACATCTCAAGTCAGAGCCCCCACTTTCTGCAGAGCTTCCTGTGAGATTAGTGAGGCTCCCTATGACCCGCTAAGCCCTTGTGTCACATTTGAGGGGAACGCACCACGTTTTCCTGCAGGATGTCTCCTCTTCCACATGCAAAGAACCCAAAGGCAACCAAAATCTTTGTTTTCAGTCTGAGGTAAGCACGGAAGCAAAGCTTCTGAAATGGGGCCATTAAGCCCCTCACTTTGAGAGAGACATTGAGGGGCTGGAGCGTGTCCAGGGCAGGGAATGGAGCTGGGAAGGGGCTGGAGCCCCAGGAGCGGCTGAGGGAGCTGGGAAAGGGGCTCAGGCTGGAGCAAAGGAGGCTCAGGGGGGACCTTGTGGCTCTGCACAAGTCCCTGACAGGAGGGGGCAGCCGGGGGGAGGTCGGGCTCTGCTCCCAGGGGACAGGGACAGGACAAGGGAAAACGACCTCAAGTTGTGCCGGGGAGGTTCAGGTTGGATATTAGGACAAATTTCTTCCCCAAAAGCGCTCTCCAGGCCTGGCACAGCTGCTCGGGGCTGTGGTGGAGTCCCCATCTCTGGAGGGATTCAAAAGCCATGCGGATGTGGCACTTGGGGACAAGGGTTGGACCTGGGCTTGGCAGTGCTGTGAGAATGGTTTGACTCGATGATCTTTGAGAGCTTTTCCAAACTAAATAATTCTGTGATTTTATGAAATTGTCTCTCAGCAGAGCGAGGGGGTTTTGTGTAGATGGTGTCTCAAGCAAAGTGTTCTAAAGAGAATGTGAATTTTGGAGAGATACAAAGGGGCTCATACTCCTGAACACTTGTCCATTTCTTCCAGCTCTTGGTGTAATAAAAGGTTATTAAGGTCTCTCTATACAAAGTCTCTCTTTTCAAGAGGAAGCACTTCTGACACTCACGATACTGTCCAAACTCCAAACCTTTCAAACTGTAGTCTTAGACAAAGACTTCCATCCATGGGCCAGAAGGGAAAGGGGAAAAAAAACCCAACCCAGCACACAACAAAAGTATGAAGAATGCAAACAACAAAGGTGCATGGAAGAATGGTCCAAATTAAATGGTGAGACTGCAGATGGACTCGAGAGACACAAATACCTCATTTAACCTCAAGGCACAATGAGTTGCCGGGGTCAGAAATGAAAGCAGAGATCAGCTGGGTGCCAAGTGGTTTGTTCTCAAGTTCCCTGAGCAGGAGAGAGCTCTACAGCACTTGACAGAATGGTTTCTATCCACTTCAGGTCCTGCTAAGGTCCAGAATTAAAAAGTCGAGGACTTTTTGACCTTTTTGAATAGTTGATGGGTGTATGCAGCTCTGAAGACAGGGTACAGTTTCTCAAGGCATCTTGTTCCCATGTAGTAAAAAATTCAGATTTTGATGCCACCAATTAATGGCAGGGAAGTAGTGAAAGGCCTTGGAATGATGGAGGCAGCTGTACAGACCTGTGTGGTAGCTAACAATGTCCTCTGGGATCCCTAGGGGAATTTTGCAGCAAAGCCTGAGGCAGAAGGATCTCAGCCAGGCCCTGTGGACAAGCTGGAGCACACACAATCTTTTAGGATTGGTTGGTATTTCCTTACCAATTCAAGCTCCAAGCAGTTTAGGAGACCATCAAAGACTGTCACAGCAGACTCACCGCTGAAATACAGACCTTTCTCAACAGCTTGAAGAAAGGCACATCAAGTTGAATGGATTCTCCCCTAAAGGAGGGGCAAACTTGCTGAAATAGCAGCTGGAACAGGTTAAAGACATCACTGAAGTGAGGCAGTGCCCAAAGTGGCAGCCCAGCTAGCCAGGAGTTTATAAACT
>NW_008237227.1:398725-411803 GCF_000691975.1 Corvus brachyrhynchos | reverse complement strand
TGTAAAATGTGTCCAGACTGAAAAAAAGCCAGGAAGAAACAGAGAGGCAGAGCCCAAGATGAAACAAATCCTCCCTTGAACAGCAAGTCTTAACTATAGGTTAGGAGTCCTTTAAAATACTTCACCTAGAGGATAAAAGCCCTCTTTATTTTTGTTATCCACCACTGGCAGCTGGCTGTCCCCAGAGCTGAGGATGATGAAGGACAGATGCTGCTCTCCTGGGGTTTTTCACTGCTGCCCTGACTGTAAGTGAGCCCAATCCAAGGGGAAGGTCAATGGTTGGGAAGTTTCCAAAGAGCTGCTCTGCAGGTGAGGGCAGACAGCTATAAGAGCTCCAGGTGAAGTGGTCTAAGCCAGGCTGAAATGAGCGCCAGTGATGGTTAACACTGTAAATTCCAACCTGAGACACCAGTTGAGTCTGTCAGGCTTAGAGTGGGCAGGGGATTTTCCTCAGTTTTCTCTGGAGCACCCTCCCTTTGCAGCGCCTGTTTGGGTGTCACTCATGCTGGGTGTGTCTGGCTCCCTGTCAGAGAGATTGATTCATGGGACTTGGTTCTGCCATGGAAAAGTAAATGGCACCTTCTCACAGAATCACAGAATCACTGAGGTTGGAAAAGACCTCCAAGATCATCAAGTCCAACCTGGGACTGATCCCCACCTTGTCACCAGATCAGAGCTCTGAGTGCCACGTCCAGCCCTTCCTTGGACACCTCCAGGGATGGGGACTCCAAACCTCCCTGGGCAGCCCCCTCCATGCCTGCCCACCCTTTCCATGGAGAAATTCCTCCTGATATACAACCTGAACCCCCCTCCAATTTGAGGCCATTCCCTCTCCTCCTGTCCCTGTTCCCTGGGAGCAGAGCCCAACCCCCCCCGGCTGCCCCCTCCTGTCAGGGAGTTGTGCAGAGCCCCAAGGTCCCCCCTGAGCCTCCTTTGCTCCAGGCTGAGCCCCTTTCCCAGCTCCCTCAGCCGCTCCTGGGGCTCCAGCCCCTTCCCAGCTCCGTTCCTTTCCCCAGACATGCTCCAGCTCTCAATGTTTCTCTTGCTGTGAGGGCCCAGAACTGGACACAGCGCTCAAGGTGCCTCACAGGTCCCAGCACAGAGGGACAGTCACTGCTCTGGGCCTGCTGGACACACCATGGCTGGGACAGCCCAGGGGCCATCGGCCTCTTGCCCACCTGAGCACACCTGGGCTCGTGTCCAGCCACTGTCACCTGTACCTCCAGGGCCTTTCCTGATGGGCTCTTCCCAGCCCCTCTGTCCCAAACCTGGAGCACTCCATGGGGCTGTTGTGATCCAAGTGCAGACCCAGCATTTGGCCTTTCTGACCCTCAACCCATTGTCGTTGTCCCATGGATCCAGACCAGGGATCTGTTCTCCATACAGGGACATGGCTGGTCTCTGCCTAGTGAAGACAAATCCTCCAAGTGGTTCCTTGAAGACCATCCCATCTCCACCTCTGGTCCCTCTCCTGACCCACTGCTCCATGACAGAGTAGGTCTGTGCAATCCTATATAATAGGATAACCAGGATATTTTTGTGATTAGCTAGAGCGGATGCAAACCTTCCCCAAAATTACCCAGGGTAAAATTGCCATTTCCATGTCTCACTCTTGCACCTTTCTCCTACCTCATGGCACGGTCATCTTTGAACAAATGAGTCATTTTAGTTCATTTTTGAACCATTGCAAGAGGCAGGTTTTGGAGATGGATGGTGGGACAAATCCTCTATTTCTGACTTTAGATCAGAAAAGGGTCCTGTCTGAAATCCATCTTCACAGAGCAGGGCCTTTCCATGCTTTGAGGGGGTACCACTGGGCAACGTTAACGCTGCAATTCTCCACCCGCCACACCTGCTGAGTAGTTCCTGCACTGTTCATACGGCCCTTGCTTGTTGTTACACTTGTGCTTGTGCACTCCTTGTTTTGGGGTTAATGGTTTGGATTTTACCCCAAAAGTGTTGACACCTTGCATCTGAGCAGCCTTTGGTGACAGAGTTTGGTTCCTGAGGTCGGCGGAGCTGTGGCTGGTGTTCTGCATTGTCTGGGTGGAGTTTCCTCTGCCATACCAACTCCAGTTGGTGCAGTGGTTTCTGGGTTTTTTCCAGCAGGATTCCCACTTGCCACGCTCTCTTGGAGTGCGTGCAGCCGCAGAAACCATCCCTCATCTCTATTAAAAAATATTCCAAATGATGCGGGGAATAGAAGTTTGAGTTAATTACAAATTATTCTCGATTTCACTAACATTTTATTAACAAATCCACATTAATCCAGTATTAAAGCAGGGTGGGATTATAGGATTTCTCTCATCTGAAGCTTGGAGCAAGGGAAGTCTATAATAAACCCACCTATTCATTTGACACAAAGCTGTTCTATCAAATCTACCCCAACACAGGGCCCCCCCACCCTTCCCTGCCACATCCATATGCAATCCTATACAATAGGAACAGTATATTTTTATGATTAACCAGAAGAGATTCAAACCCAAACTGGGGTAGAATTGCCTTCCCAGCCTTGAAGAGATTGTTCTGGCTTCCCAAGCTGTGCAGGTGACTTACTGGGAGCACCTTCCACCTGGTGGAGACCTCCCAGCTCCGTGTTTGAGTCCACCTCCACCACAGAACTATCCCCAAAGCTGTTTAAATGCCCAACATTCATTTAAATGAGCAAGATGAGCTCACGGGAAAGGATGCTCCCTCTGCAAATGGAGGCTTACACCACGAGGTGGGACACACCGGTGGAAGGAACGGATCCGAGCTGGAAGAAATAAGATGGGAAGGCAGAACTGTTTCATCTTGATCCTGCCACGGTGCTCAAAATTGTCTTGAAAGTTTTTCCCAGGGAGAAGCTAGCGAAAGACCGAAATAGTTTGCTTTAAGATATAATCCTTTTAATAAAATGTGAGGGTCAGAATTTCACGTTGGCACTGAACATTTTGCTAAATAGGGCATGATGAGTTTGCTGTTCTGCTCCTGGACTGGGCGCTCGTGCTTGTGTGGCATGGGGAATAATAATTGCATGAAATCACCATCTCTGCCAGGGCTGGGGCAGGTTGAGCACTCCGAAGTGTAACAGCTCCTGAGCTCAAAGGATTCCTCTTCATTTTACAGAGCTCACTAACAAAAACTTTTGCCTTGACAACAAAAAAAAATCCAGAGAAAATGAAGCAAAAGTTCAGCGTTTGCAGATCTTCATTGTCTCACTCATCAGGGGCACCATGGAGATCTGAACACTGAAATTATTTCATTTTATCCCTACAAAATGATCCATTTTCCTACAGGTTTCTGATGCAATAAAAAGGGGATTTGCTCATGGATAATTCTGCTGATTCCAAAAGCTGCATTTCTGTCTCAGGAATCGGCATTTTCAGCCAAATCTAATTGCTTTCCTCTTGATTTAGATGTGACTCAGTCTTGGAGCTTGGCAGAAATGGGACTGTCTGGGACATGCCGGTGCTGGGGCTTGGGAATGGATGTCCTTCAGAGCCGTGTTGGGTTTTTTAGCATCTCTTTATGTTACCTGCTGTCCAGGTCTGTTTTCCCAGGAATATTTTTGAGACTAGTAAATAAGGGAATATGAATTAGAGAAGAGAGGTGAAGCCAATTTCCACCTGTTAGAGAGTCAAGGGCAGTATTTTATTTTTTGGCAGAATTATTTCACTTGACCCTGGGTCTGGACCCAGAGCACTCTCTTCCTGGGTAGAGATGGTTTCACCTAGTGGGGAGCTGGAGACCCAGCTGGGGTCAGGAGATTTTATGGCACCCTGCACCTCCCCACCCTTTGCATTTAGGAGATCAAGTCTCGTGTGTGAGCCTGAATATCCCAGAGATTTTTGGGTAGATCACCCAGGTGGGGTTAGGCTCTGTCCACCTCCACTGATGACAAACCTGCTGTTGGTCTCCAGGTCTCCCCTGTGAGCCAGGCAAGGGCAGAGGGAAATGCTACCCCGAGATGTCAGCCTTGATTCTGACTATGGATGATCTCAAAGGTCTTTTCCAGCCTAAATGTTGCTCTGAGTACTTGGAGCTCAGATCCTGGAGAAGCACCAATTCCAAGCCAGAGTTCATGCAGCTCCTTGCACTGCCAAGAGAGAAGCACGGAGAGGAGAGCAGGAGTGGGAGTCCCACTGGAATGTCAGGGCAGGAACTGAGCCCCTGCTGGGTTTTGTGCAGGGTGGAACACGGATCCGTGGATGTTTCACTCCCACCACACCCGTCTGGCTTCGCTCAATCCACGCTTTTAAAGCAGGTCCAGTGGGAATGTCACAAATAATATCACTTGATCTGGGAAACCACTCGGTGACACTTCCTGGGTGACACAGGGTGGTTCCTGGACCAAGGCATCGATGACAATGATGTCAAATGGCATTTTAATCCCTGCCTTCTTCTAGGTTGCACTGGAAAAACCATCACCGTTCAGAGCGGCTTCGAGGGTCGTGGTGGAGCTTTCTTTGGAAGGGAATTTATTGTCCCTTTGCTCGTTGCCAGGTCTCTGCCACCTTCCCTGCAGATAATTTGGAGTACAAACAGCTCTATTGTGCCTGTCACTTCAGGAGCCCCCTGATAAACAAGGCTCTGCAGGGGAGCTGACGTGAAAATATGAGATTCCTCCTGCCCATGGCCAGTGCCAGGATCCCAAACAAAATGCTCCATCTGCACCAGGTCCTATTAAGTAAATTATTGCTCTGGAATTTTTAAAGAAAATAAGAATATAGTAAAAAGAGAATGAGCCCAAGGAAGTTCTTTTGCAAATTAGTCACGATTTGGAAGAAAAATTATGCAATTGAAGGAGCTCCAGGACAACAAATGAGCCCAAGGCTGAGACATCCATTAACAGGACCGTTTGTATCAAGAAATTTCTTCTCTCCCACCTCATCTCAAGCTCCTCTTTTGAAGGTTTTTTTGGGTATGGGTTGAGATATGGATGCACATGATCACTGAATGTGCTCCTGGCTGTCCTGAACCCTGATCTTGAAGCCAGGGGGAGGCAGTGGTACCTAAGGGATATACTGAGGATATTCACCACTGGTACTGAACTGGGAGGAGCTGTTGACTCCCTGGAAAGCAGAGAGGCCCTGCAGAGAGACCTGGACGAGTGAGACAGCTGGACAGTCACCAACTGAATGAAGCTGAACAGAGACAAGTGCTGGATCCCGCTCCTGGGACTAGGGTACCCTGGAAATCCAGAGTGGGGAAGGAGAGGCTGGAGAGCAGCTGCAGGAAGGGACCTGAGGGCCCTGGTCCATGGCCACTTGGATCTGAGTCAGGAGTGTCCTGGAACCAGGAGGGACATCCCTGTCCTGGGGGCAATCAGGCCCAGCATCACCAGCCAGTCCCACTCTGCTCTGGGCAGGGGTGGCCTCACCTCGAGTGCTGGGGGCAGGTTTGGGTGCCACAATATCAGAAGGACCTAAAGCTATTGCAGAGCATCTGAAGGAGGGATATGAAGATGGTGGAGGGTCTCCAGGGCCAGCCAGATGAGGAGTGGATGAGCCCATTTGGCTTGTTCAGCTGCAGAAGAGCAGATGGAGGTCAGACCTCACCCTGCTCTGCAGCTCCTCCTGAGGGGCAGCTCCAATCTCTTGTCTCTGCGACCAGGGACGTGTCCCAAGGAAACAGCTGGAGCTGTGTCAGGGTTGGATATTGGGAAAAGGTTCTTTCCCAGGAGGGTGGGCAGGGTTTGAACAGGCTCCCCAGGGAATGGGCACAGCCCCAGGGCTGCCAGAGCTCCAGGAGTGCTTGGACAATGCTCTCAGGGATGCACAGGGTGGCATTGTTGTTGTTGTTGTCTGTGCAGGACCAGGAGCTGGACTCAATGATCCTCATGGGCCTCTTCCAACGCAGGATATCCCATGATTCTAACAGGAGCAGCATCCAGGGGACCTGCAGTGCGTTTGTTGTTGCTTGGAGGTGCTGGGAGGGAAGGACAGACCTCGCTGTCATCCTGGACAAGTGATGTTGAGGACAACACAAGACCTGGACGTGGGAAAGCAGAGGCATCTCCCATGGGAGATCTGTAGGCAATAGAGGGGTCTGGAGCACAATGCCCATGGGAATTGCTGGGCTGTCTCTGCTTGTTTCTTGTTGGTAACACCAATCCTTCATCTCCCAGCCTGTCCCAGGCTCTTCCTGAGCTCCCTCAGCACAGCCAGACTCAGCCATTAAACACATCCCAACAAGGCTCAGTACAAGGCTTCCGAAAAGCCGGGCTCAAAATAACTCCACTCTAATGCGAGCAGCAGACAAAGGCAAAGAAAAGCAGAGGAGCAGGCACCCTTCAAGCTAAAGCATGTTATTAAGGAATATTCCCTTTTTGAAGTTTGTTGATTTTGTTTTTATCATATTTTAGCACAAACCCTTTTCATGTTATAAATTAAGTAACTGCTGCAGAAGGGTTATGTTGTGGGGTGCTTTTTTTTTTAAGATGCATTTCCTATAGAGAGATTTTTAAAGTTTCCAGTACAAAAAAAAAGAAAAACAAACAAACCAAAACTAAAAAAAAAAAACGTGGAAAGCTGTGTTGAATTATGTGATACATTGAAATTAAAATGAAATTCCAAATTATCTTGCAGTCAGGGGCTGATGTGGACCGAGTGATAATAAATAAAGGTTAAAAGGACATTGGCAAGTCTTTTTTCATGCCTTTCAATTTTTCCCCTCCCTGTTGTTTGTAAAAACCTCTTAGAAGATTAAAAATAATATTTCTTTCTCTATTGATTTTTTTTCTTTTTCCACATTTGGAAACAGCATTTATTTATTTTCTGTGTTTCTAATGGAGCTGGGATTAATGTGGCTTTATTTGCTCTCTGCTTGGCTTGTGCTTTCGGCTTGTGGAGGGGCTCAGTACAGCCCAGGAAGGACAATCACCAGCAGGATTGCAGGAACCCAGCACCAAATTCCTCAACACATTCCCAGCCAGGGGTGAAGGTCATCAGAAAATATTGTGACCTTGGTGCAGCCACTCAAAAAACTCATCTCATTTCACTTTGATGCTCTCTATCCCTATGTCTGGGGTTGTGCCTGGTCCAAAGGCTCCATCCCATCATGTCCCAAGTTCTGGAGGGAAGAAGACATCATGAAATCATGGAATCCCAGAATGGTTTGGGGTGGGAGGGACCTGAAAGCTCATCCTGTTCTACTCCATGCCACAGTCAGGGACACCTTCCACTGTCCCAGGCTGCTCCAAGCCTCATCCAACCTGGCCTTGGACACTGCCAGGGATCCAGGGGCAGCCACAGCTGCTCTGGGCACCCTGTGCCAGGGCCTGCCCACCCTCACAGGGAAGAATTTCTAAATATTTGGTGGGATCATTTATGGTGAGTAAAACTTTCCATGCTTCCTCCCTCAGGTTTCCTTCTCCTCTCTTTTTACCCTGGGAAACAATGGACCAAATCACCCTCACTCCTTTACTCCCTTACACTATCCACCAACATTTTTTTTGTTAAGAAGGTAAATTTTATTCGTGTGGGAAAGCCGTTTTCTTCAGTAAATACCAGTTTTTAGCCATAAAAACGCATTTTTGTAATGGGATATGTTTCTGTTTTGACAAAACCTGGAGCTGTCTCACATGAGGCCATGAGGGTGTGGGACCTCAGGAGAATATCTGCCCATCTTTCCTGCTAGATCCACCACCATGCTGTCGAGGACAGGTTGGAGCCAGGTGGGGATGGGGCTCTGCCTCAAGGGAACAAGGGACAGGACAAGAGGAAATGTCCTCAGGCTGTGCCAGGGGACCTTCAGGTTGGACATCAGGGGGAAGTTCTTCACAGAAAGGGTGGCCAGGCACTGGAAGGGGCTGCCCAGGGAGGTTTGGAGTGCCCATCCCTGGAGGTGTCCAAGGAATGCCTGGACGTGGCACTCAGTGCTCTGGGCTGGGTGACAAGGTGGCAACTGGACAAAAGTTGGACTCAGTGATCTTGGAGGTCTTTTCCAACCTCAATGATTCTGGGATTCTGTGAAAAAAAAAAAAAAAACATAAAAAATGTTGTTCTGTCTGCTCTGTGCCTGGGGAATTCCCTGCCAGGGGAAAAGATACAACTACAAAAATTACTTTTTAGGGACATGTTAAACTTCAACTGCTCTTAAGGACAATCCATCCTAAATTCCAAGAGGTGAAGAGGGAAAGTGGCATCCCTTGCAAGAAATTGGGCTGCTGTGACCCCTTTGCAGCACTGGTCTTTTGCTATTGCCTGGGACAGGGCTGATCCTATTCCCACAGCAGGGAGCTAAGCAGCATTCCAAGAGCTGGGACAGCTCTGGGCATCCATTCCAGCATGATATCAGCCAGGAGGGGGAGAGGCTGCATGAACTTCCTCATCTTTTCCTCATCAGCCTAAATGCTCTTTGAGGAGGAGGCTGGTGTTTCACTAATTTTTGAGGGGTTATTTGTGCATCCACTTCCAAGAGGACATCCCAGGTTTGGATATTCCATCTGCCTTTAGAGTATTATAGGTCATAACAGGCAGCTTGGGCTTCACACCTTCTGCTCTGTGGTCCTCACCAGGGCCAATTTTATCTCAATCCTCGTTGGGTGTGGTGGATGGAGCTCAGGAGCTCCACAGTGCTGGTACATCCAGGCAAAGTCACTCTGGCTCGGAACACCCAATATTTTGGGCCGAGAGAGTCTGGGATGTGGATGAGGTGCAGCGGGAGTGCAGACAGGACGCAGGAGATGGTGCCAGCAAAGCTCTGCCAGCAGAATCAGGCTGGCAAACCCTGTGGGGCAGCAGTGGGGAATCTGCAAACCATCCCTTGTCCATGCACAGGGATGTGTTTCCTTACATTCCTTTATCTGTGCGTTCCTTACATTCCCTTACAGCCCCCTCCCATGTGGGGAAAGCCCCTCCTAGGGAAGGCAGGGCATCTCTTTTTGGGTGTCCCAGCATGTCACCAGTACAACTAAAACACTGAAAGCCTCTGGTCTTTGTCCAGCTCTAAGCTCTTTAGAAGGGTGCAACCCTGCCGAGGCATATTTGCGTAGGGACCAGCACAGCAGGGACTTACAGTCAAAAAACCCCAAAAACCCAATAAGAGTACAACACCAATAGATGCTGCTGAGATTTAATTCCTTGTGAGCACTCCTTGGGATGATAGCTGGTGTTTTAGGGCCCTCAGTATGCCAAGAAAAGGGTGCTGAGAGCCAAGGTGTTCATTTTTGGGTGTATATTGAGACCTTTAAAACCTTCGCTGTGTGAAAGCCATTATTTCCACGCAGCAGCAGATGTGTTTCCTAAAAAAAAACCACAAAGGGGGAAAGGCAGAGGAGCAAACCCTCCCTGGGGAATGGTTGGGCACAGCTTGGCTCCCCTCTATTTCCCTTAGCCAACGGAGAAAAGAAACGTCCATGAGCTGCTGGGATATGATCAGCTCCACGGAGCCTGCTCTAAATCCCCGCAGGAGATGCACAAGAAACGTGCAGGATCCGTCTGCAGAAGGTGGTTTTGGGGGGCTGGGGGAAGGAAAACGGGAATGAAATGAAACCCTCCCAATTTCCAGGTCTGCACTGGGAGCCCAGCAACAAGTCCAAAGGCTGCTTGCCTTGCAAGCGGGAAGTTTCGCCAGAGCAGACTTTCTTATCGCTCTGCCTACAACGGGGCTGATACTTTATTAGCATCTTCCCCGGTAATCCCAGCAAAACTGAGGGAAAAAAAGTGTCAGATCAAAAGGGGGAGCCTGAAAGCGGGCGGCTAAGCAGGTTGCTGGGATGCTAATGATTGCTTCCCTCATTCTCTGAGTGTCACGCACAACATCCCTAAGCCCGGCGCGGCGCGTAAGCCACACAAATAGCCATATTTGTTAACATTCATGTGACTCTTTCGTCTGAGCTGTATTTCCTTGAGTACACCACAATGAAGAGTTTCTTTTAATAGGGATCAACCAGGAAAAACAACTGTGAGGGACTTTTCTCTCCCTCTTCCTCCCTCCCTCTCTCTCTCACTCCCTCTCTCACTCTCTCTAAACCTTTTACACTGCGGTTGAACAAGCCTCTGGATAAAGACTTTATCCAAAAACCCCCTCTTTAAAGTTATTTCAAATTTCTCTGCAAGGCTTTCAGAAATCTGTTTGTTTGAGGGCAGAATTAGATGTGACCGGCGTTTTATTGTGACATAAAACCATATTTCTTCCCTGGAAGATTAAAAAATAAAATCGGTTAATAAGAAAAGCTGTCAGCAACAGAAAATGGCTGACATAATCCGTTTATCCTCCGAGCAATAAAGATATTGGTCCTTGGGAGTCTATCCTCTCTCTCATGTTATTTCGCCCAAAACATTATCTTCCCAGCATTCTGATGGATTAAGAAGTCATATGGGAGATAGCAGGGAAATGACAGATACAAAAAAAAATAATATCCTTTCATTTCCCCTCCTCCCTGCACTCTCTCTCTCTCTTTCTCTCTCCTATTTTCTCCCCGGCCCCTCCTTTCCCTGCCTCCCTCTGTCTCTTTTTCTCTGTCCCCTTGGAAAAGTGCTCCATCTCTTTATTCCCAGCATCCCAGAGCTCTGCCAAAGTCCCAAGCCACTAACCCCAGTGTGGTGGGGAGAAGCGACTCAGAGCTTCTTGGTCCCTCTCACGCACGTGGAAGCACGGCTTGGCACTATTCCATATCCAAATACGCCCTAAATTTTCAGGGACTGTTGTCCCAGCTCTCTGAAACATCTCTGAGTAAATTGTTGGAGGAAGAAAGATAAAATCCACCACGGGTTTGGGTGGAGCAGAGCTGGGGCTCTTTCCTGGGGCTTTTTGGTGGTCAAATCCATGGATGAAAGAGGGCTCTGATCTTTGGAATCCTCTCCTGTACCCACAAACCTCTTCTTGATGCCCCCTTGTAGAGAAGTGCAGCCACTACAGGAGGCCATCGTCACCCATGTGTGGTCAGTCCTGGTGGCCTCATTCTTGGTCTTGGGGACTCTGGTGGTCGTGGGGCTCCTGGAGACAGGACCAGCCCAAGGCTGAGGTCCCAGAGCTCTGGAACATGCTGCTGTGACCCTGATCCTGTGTCTGGTGGCTTTCTGTCCCACATGAGTAGGCTCAGCATTCCCCCTTCCCTCAAGGAATCTGAGAGCTCCCTCTGCCACCAGCTCCCCCCCTGCCACGGCTCAATCTGACCAGGGCTTGCTCCAACATCACAGCAAATTCCTGGGAAGGCTTTGGAGGTGCAGGATTCAGGGCTGAGAGGGACATGAGGTACCATTTAATCCCTTCCCCCTCCCCAGGGTGGGCAGATCTAAAGCAGCCCTGAGAGATGTTCACCCAATCTTTTCCTGAAAACATCCCACACTGGTCACTCTGCCACCTCCCAAGGAAATTTCTCCCAGTGTTTCTCTATCTTTAGCACCAGCGGTTTTTTCTGAGCCTCTGACTTAAACCTTTCATGCTGCATTTAGGGCCGTTACTTCTCTTTGTGTCATCACCGATTTATTGTCTTTCTCCTTTCAGTGGCCCTTCGGCCAGCAGGAGACTGTCCAGAGAGGAAACGAGCAGGAGGAATCATCTTATCCTTTTCCTCATCCCACCTGTTTTCCTTTCCAGGTGAAAATTTCCTGCAAGATCATGTTTGATCAACCTGCAACCACTTTCCTGCCCATACTAAGCCCAAGCTCCGTTGCCATCCAGCCCAGCTCCTCGGGATTGAGGATGGGCTCCTCTTCCCTTCTCCTTCTTCCCTGCCATCTCCTGGTCACTTCACAACCTGACTCAGCCTCCCCTCTCACTTACAGGAGATTAAAAGGATTTGCCAGGGGGTATTTTTATCACAATAAGTGAAAATATGTGAAAATGGAAGTTTTATAGAATCATAGAATCATCATTGAGTGGTTTGGGTTGGAAGGGACCTTAAGGCTGATCTCATCCCACCCCCAGCCATGGGCAGGGACACCTTCCACTAGGCCAGGTTGCTCCAAACCCCATCCAAACGTCTTCCTTTCAAACAAAAAAAAACCCCCAAAACCTACTTGCTGTGGCAACCTTCATGGAAATTTTCCTCTCTGATTTTATTCCACATTTCATCTCTTTTGCATCTTATGGGCATTTAAATTGATTTCTTCACTCTTTGCCCAGCAGAATCAGCTCTGCTTTGTGATTTCACCTGATTGAATGGATTATAAAGGATGTGGTGCCAACTTTTTGCTCACTATTTACCCAACATCCAGGTTGGGTTGTTTTCCCATGGGTGTTCCCCCAGATCTGTCCACATATCTCATGGGCAGGGATGTTTCCATTTTGAGAACCATGTTAAAAAATGAAAAATACATAAAAATAACCATGATAAAACATAGTGTTTAGAGAGCATAAAATCACAGAATCACGGAATGGTTTGGGGTGGGAAGGACCTTAAAACTCATCCAGTGCCACTCCCTGCCATGGGCAGGGACACTTTCCACTATCCCAGGTTGCTCCAAGCCCTATCCAACCTGGCCTTGGACACTTTCAGCTTGAGTTTTCCTTAAAAATTCTATCAGTTTTAATGACCATTAAAATTACAAAGTGCTGCATGCAGGGATGGGTACGGTTGTCCCATAACACTCTGGGCCTCAAGAACAAAACAATTTGCTTTCTGCTGCCAGCACTTGTTTCCCACAGTCAAAGAACCTGTGAGGATTAAAAAAAAAAATCACATATTGATGGCAGTTTTACCAGGTTGAGAATGGTTTCAAGATTTACAACTGTATTTTGGACTGCACTAGTAAGAGAAAAATAAGCTTTATATCCTGAAAAGGCTTGTTGGGACACTTTAAATACAGTAGAAGACAAAAATCATACCAAAATGGGGTTTAAAACTGTCATTTTCCTTCAATGTTTTGGTCTCCACTACCTTCCACCAAAAAGTATAGAATTTTAGAAGTTCTATCAACCTTTAATCATTCTTAAGAGTCCTTAAGTCCCTTTTCTCTTCCTTCATTGAATGAATACCAACATCTCCTTGCTGTTACTTGTGAAGTGATGAAGGAGCCTCCATATCCATCTGGAAATGTTGGAAAGATCAGCCTGACACCAGAAATGCCAACACCAGACTGGAAATGCCCCAGCAAAATTCCCTTCCGAGAGAAAACCTTTTCTACCCAAGACCTCAGACCCTGCTGAA
>NW_008237227.1:390395-398705 GCF_000691975.1 Corvus brachyrhynchos | reverse complement strand
CTTACCCCTTCAAACAGGGTCAAGACCCAGAATTCTGGTGGCAGCCATAACCCATGTTTCTCCTCACAAGGAGATCCATCTCTCAGCTGAACTTCGAGGCAGACACATTCCGTGGTTTTATATGTGTTTTTATGTGAAGTTTGTGCATGAAAAATAATAAAGCAAAGACCCAAGATGAATATGAGAAGCTGATTTTTCCAGAACTGGTTGAAGAATTGCTTCATTAGACCACCCCAAAATCTGACCAGACTGCACCGTTATAATGCACTGAAAATCCCAGTTTATTTCCAGTAAACCTTTCTTTTTAGTGGAAAGCTTTAAGCTGAAAATCATGTTCAGCCTTAACCCCACCCACCACTTTTGTGCCTACCCAGGCATGAGCAGAGGTTCAAAAACATTTTTATTTCCATGATGGGGCAAAGAAGAGCCGTGGAGATCCTGTCCCAAAAGCTGACAGGCAACTCAAGGGATTTCCAGGGGTGAAGAATGACCAGGTGGAAATGCATAAATACATGGGAAAAGCAGAACAAGGGAGTCATCTGCCTATCAGCAGCAGCTCAGGTGGCTCTCAGGGGAGGAGGTGGCACTGATCACAAACAAACAGAGGCCATGGGTGGGGGGGGGAGGGGGAGGAGTGTATTTACTTCCAGCTTGAGCAAATTTGTCAACTGCCTGTAAAACACATGATTATCATGGAATTACGTGTATTACATCCCGTGTTTATCCTGATTCTTATTTAATATAGAGACACTCTCCAGGGCTGGGCTCACAGAAAACCAAGGAGGAAATGTAAGAAGCAAACCTGGAATTCAGTAGCAGCTGAATGGAGGAAACACTAAAGTAAGCAAGCAGGGGGTCTGAACTAAAAACAAGGCTGTGATTTAAAGAATGGAGGTGAATTAATATCACTGAGCTGGACTAACCCTCCCACAGAAGATGTTTCTCAAGCCAGTGTCTACTTTTGATTAAGTAATTGTGCACCCTCCAGCCCTCCTGCACAGGTTGTGGTTCCCAAACCTCTGGTGAGCCTTGTTGATACCGTTTTTGGCTTCACATGAAAATTCCCCTCAACAGCTCATTCCTATGGTGACCTTGGGCAGGACACCTCGACCTCCCACATCTTAATTCCCTCTCCGTGAAATATGAGGAACACTCCTAAAATCTCCATAGACCTGCTGCTGGGGACTGTGTGAGTGCTCTGGAACAACAGAGGTGAGAGGGAGGAGGAGGAAATGCTCCATGAAGGGTGAATGGCTGGTGGGCAGAGGGATGAGTTCCCATGGAGGCACCTCCTGGAGGGGAAGTCCAGCTGGATGATGCCTCTGCATCCAAGCATTCACAACATCTTGTCATGATCTGTTGGCTTTAAAAGCTTTGAGGGAGCTTTACAATTTTCCAGCCTAATTTGTGTCACTACCAAGACCAGGGAACGCTCTTTTTTTTAGTGACTCTTCCTTGCTGTGTGCATGAAGGCTGTCACCCTGGTGATTCCTTAAATTGTGGGGCATCTTCTAGACTGGAAACCCATTTCTTTTGTGACCTGGAGAGAGAAACTCTGCTCTTAAGCTCTCTCCCACCAGTTTAAGAGGCGAGACCTCTTCGCGTATGACCCGCTCTATGACCGGAAAACATGGAAACCATGGTGGGAGTTGGTGACATATTATCCCCTGTTGGCACAGCCAGAGATGCCGACACAACTGGGACAGTCAGATTTGGTGTGAGACCACCCTCTGTGACCCTGGGGATCTGGGACACTGCTCTGAGCCACCCCTCAGGGCGATCTTTTCTCTCTAATATTTCCCATTTCATGGTGGCACCTCAAGGGCTCCTCAGGATGTAGTTAGACGAGGTCAGGTCTAGATCCCAAATTCACCCTTTCCCAAGGCACCAGAGAATCTGGGCGGCCCAAAAGCCCCGGACTGGCACTGACCTTCAGTATTTGCACCTCTGCTGATGTGTAACAGCACCCTACGAGTGCGGCTGGCTTGGCACGGGCACAGGAGACAGCGAGGAGGACGAAGAGGAGGAGACACACACACACACACACACACATGCTCACAGGGATAAAAAGGATAACTGGATCCATGAAAATAAACCAAGCACTGCCATCGTCAGTCTAAATGCAGATAAGTATTGTACTGAAAACAAAGATTACTTGTACTTTGTAGATAGAGACGTGTTTTGTTACAGGATGCTTTGTATGGAATTGGGTCACAGCAGAATATGAGCCAACTCCCCCCCGCCCGCCTCCTCCCAACCTCCCTCTCCGCCTGCCTATCCTTTGAATCTGGAGCCAAATCTCAAGGGGAACGGAGTAGAAATTGCTACAGTTTTGCTGGTTTCTCCCTTGGCTGGGATTTGCTTTTCATTTGTGGGGCAATACTCACACCACTCTGCCATTCATCTATTAATTAATGTCATTGATTAGGAGCTGCTCCCGCTCAGCCTTGTGTCTGCAAACCTCTGGAGGGAGTGGGGGAGGTGAGGTGAATCCAAAGGATCCCAAATTCTAGCGCCAAGGGAAGCACCAAAGCTTTGCTACCCTCCCCTCTCCTCCCACCCCCTCGCCATGTCTTTGTGGGCTGTCACATGTCCTCTTAGCCTGGCACATGTGCTGTGCCCATCACCTTGGTGTTTGGCTACCTGCTTCTCTTCCCCCAAAGCAAAGCATCTCCTAATGGCCTTCAGGAATTCTCCTGTGCCAGGAAAGGGTTTGCAGCCACATTATTTATGGGTTCTATGGCCTGCCCTGCCCTTTGTGGTTACTCCAGTCCATGACTTGGTCACCTTCTACTGAAATCTGTCAGCAAACCAAAGTTAACCAAGAGCTTGGCCAGTGGAAGCCTTTCTAAATCCCAGGCTTCTCCATTTCTTATCCAAGATGTGACAACTGAGATTCAGTGTCCCCAGAATCCCGTGATCTGTGCCTGCATGCTTCCCCTGGATTGTCCTCTTTGGTTCTAGATGTTGGCACTCCTGAGTGAGTGACTTGTCATGAATGTCACAAAAGAAAGAACATCCAAATTCCAGCCATGCTCACATGTGAGGGGGTTAACCAAGAAGAGAGTTTTCTGCTATCTGGGAAACGCTGATTTCTTCTCTTTTCTCCTGACAAAACAAAAACTGCTTTGGGGCATTTTCTAAGGAACCAAAGCACCATGTCCACAAATGTCTGTACCACAGCTGGAGAGATGGATGAATTTTTCTCCAGCTATGGAAAGTAGACATTTCCTATTTTCTTTTTATTTTCCATTACTTTTTCTTCTTTTTTTCTTCTACTTTTTTATCTTCTCTTTTTTCTTTTTTTTTTAATATTTTAGTTTTACTTTTTTCCTTTTCCTTCCCCCCCCTTCTCTTTCTTTTTTTCTTTTTCTTTCTTCCTTTCTTAATATTTATTTTTTCCTTTTTCTCTTTTCCTTTTTCCTTTCTCCTCATGGCTTTTTTAAAATGCAGAATACCAGGGAGTATCACAGCCAGCAACGGGGCTCTGAGAAACGGGCCAAACAAGGTCCATGTCTAAAATTTGTGACCTCTGGGCTCTGACACAGCACCTGGTCTTCAATCAAGATTCCCAGAAAATGTGAAACATCTTGGTTCTACAAAACACAGGGAAGAATTTTGAGTTAGTGGGCTCTAGATGTCCATTGGAACAGGCAGTATTGGATCATGGTGTGATTGCTGGTAACTGCTCCCTCTTTATTTTACCCATAAGAAATCAAACCTCCAGTGGAACAAGCTGGAAATTTGAGTGGATTTCCATTTCCTTGCACTGTTACCGGTCTCAGACCTACAACTGCTTTCAGGCAGGAGCCACTTAAACCACCCTGAGCCATATGGCACCTCCAAACTGTCTCTGATACGTGGGACTTCCTCTCATGGGTTGCTCCCAACACCAACAGCCTGGAAACTGCAGGGTTTCAAGTTGGCACCCCACAGCACGTCCCCTTTCCCACAATGTGGATGAGGCACAATGGGTGGGACACCTCAAAACATCCCCAGTTGTAGTTCAAGATGGCAAGACCATGAGCTGCTGGACTGAAATCTGCCTGGAAGTGTTCAAAGCCAGTTTGGAAGGTGCAGGATTCAGGGCTGAGAGGGACATGAGGTACCATTTAATCCCTTCCCCCTCCCCAGGGTGGGATCATGCAGATCTAAAGCAGCCCTGAGAGATGTTCACCCAACCTTTTCCTGAAAACATCCCACACTGGTCATTCTGCCACCTCCCAAGGAAATTTCTCCCAGTATTTCTCTATCTTTAGCACCAGTGGTTTTTTCTGATAAGACCTTGAGCCACCTGGTTTAGTGGGAGATGTCCCTGTCCATGTCAGGGGGTTGGGACTGGATGATTTTTAAGGTCCCTTCCAACCCTTAATGATTCCACAATTTTTAGCAGCTAAAATGATGCAGAAGCTGGGTTGGACCCTCCTAATCTCTCCAGAAAGTCCAGATGCCATTTCTTCAAAGATATAATTTCTTCCAGCTCTGAGCTTGGAGGGTTCAAACTGGTGCCTGAGCGTAACTCAAATAAAGAGTCTTTTTTCCCAGTGCTGAGTCAGGTCTCACTTCCCTCCTCTCTCTGCACTTCACTCAGGGCCTGATCCAGCCCCATTAGAGCTGATGAATCCCCAGCGAGCACAGACGTCATGGCGTGGTGCAGCATAAAGTTTTTATGGGTGCGGGTTGGGAATGAGGTGCATAACTCACCGCTCTGGTGCCACTTGTGAGTAATGCGCCCATTCCGCACTCCGCGGATAAAACCTTTATGACCCTCCACAGCTCCGGGTATTGCATCTAATATATGCACCACTATAATGATGAGCACTGAAAACCTGCTTTTTTAACCTGTTTTCTCCCCCGCTCATCTCCCTTTCTCCTTCCCACCCTTAAATACCCCTCCGCGGCTGCTTCCCGGTGCTCCACTTCTGCTTTGTCAACTACCTGGGGAACCCACTCCATTGATATTCTGGACAAGGTTTTGATTTGGGGAAAAAAAAAAAAAACACCAACCCACGCCACAGAGTGAGCGGCATAATTTAAAAATCAAAGAAATTCATTTCAGTAGTAAAAGGTTAACAGCCTTTAGGAGGAACACTTTTTAATCACCCACGTCTAGACTCTATCACTCGAATCACCGGCAGCAGGAGTGAAATATGGCTAAGCCCCCGTCACCAAACAGCACCTAAAGACTGTTGTATTTAATCATGTCTGTGCACTAGTTATGGATTTTCATTATGATTCCCGATGCTGTTGCGCTGTGTAAAATATTAATATCCATAGTAATGATGCATGAAGCTTGGAGTGTAATTTCTTCACTCTCCTTGTCTGATATTAAATTGTTACCACTTTATCATTTGTGTAGAACTGCACGTTTCAATTAATCTTTCCGTATCAGCAGCCCTGATTAATATAGATCATGATTCATAAGCTTATCGTCACTATAGTTTTAACAGATCATTTATAAAGATCTTAAATTTCAGGGCCTGGGAGGCGCAGCCACTCCGTCCAAGGCTTTTCTCACTTCTTGCTCCAGCAGGTTTCTCCATTCACACAACTAATTCCAGGAAAGAAAATTAGCCAGATAAAAATGCCTCCTTGATTTTTCTTTTTTTTTTTTTTTAACTTTCCTCAGAGCCACCTGTAAACTCCTTCCATGTTCGCCTCATCAAGCAGGAGCTGTGTGAGCACAGCTGCTCATCAGTTTTGGTTTTCCTCGGTTCATCCCCTCCATGGGAGCTGCTCTGGGTGCTCACATGGGTTTTCATGGAATCACGGCATGGTTTGAGTCAGAAGAGACCTTAAAGATCATCCAGTCCCACCCTCTGCCGTGGGCAGAGACACGTTCTGCTAGCCCAGGTTGCTCCAAGCCCCATCCAGCCTGGCCTTGGACACTTCCAGGGATCCAGGGGCAGCTCCTTGCTAATTACCAGTCTTCTCCATCTCCACGTGATGGTTAATTTTTGGTGCTACAAAGCCATGCTGGGCTGAAAAATCACTGACATGACGCACTTCCTGCTAGCCAGAAAGACTTTGTTCCACTTCACCCCTTCCCAAAACCTTTGCAAAATCATGGAGAGCTAAATGCTACATTTGCATGAAGAAGTGACCTCCTGCCAGAACCAGCCTTCCTTGTCCACATTATCCCAGACCCACAGCAGGCAGTTATTGCCCCAGCTGCAGCACATCGAGCCACCAGGGCTACTAGAAGGCGATTTTCTTGGAGCTGGGAAGCGACTCCCACCCTTTGAGCTCCCCGTGGAGAGGTCCGGCGTTACCCAGAGCAGAAACACAGCGGCTCCTCAGGCAGGATGCTCTCCAGCAGCGTGTGGCACAGATGTTTGCCTTGAAAATTAATGGCAGAAAGTGGGAAGGGCTGCTCAGCCAGGGATTAAGAGACCGTGTCTCGCATGCGGGCGTTTTCAGGACACTCTGATAATCGTGGTAATGAAGAACAGCAACCGATTAGCCATTTTTTAGTGGATAGAGTTGGAAAAGGCGCATTAGATAGTTTTAAAAATCCCTCAAAGGTCCCTGTCTAGCTTTCTGTGTATTCTCCAGGGCTTTGTCAAGTGATCTTAAGTATCTCAAATAATGGCAAGACTCAGGAGACTATTTAAAATCCTAATAGATGATTTTTTTTTTCCCCTACTTACATATTTTCTTTCTTGACAGAATTCCTCATTACAACCCTCACTCGTGATTGGCAATAGGAAGTGGGGTTAACAAGGAGGAACAGCTCTGGAAATCTCACCAAGAGCCAGGTGTGAGCCGGAGCAATCAGCCACCGAGCTTGGTAGGGGCAGGGGCATGGAAAAGCCGGGAATTAACAAATCCCTGCCATTTCCTCCCTCGCCTCTGTGCCCATGGTACCGCTGAGTGTCACCGAAGCACAACTCCAAGGAGTCCCTCCTCATTGGAGTAGGATGTGGTGGACTCCTCTCCTTCCTGCTTCTCACCTCTGTGCCAAAACGGGCGTGATGACGGCAACGCTGCGGTGTTTTATTAACCTCCTGCACTCCCTGAGTAACCCGGGGGAAGGGAAAAACCCTGGGAAGTATACATCCCTATCTGAAATCTATACAGCAAGACAGATCGGGCTGGAGCAGTCTTTAGGGCACATATACATTACGAGGCTACAGTGAAATATGGCCCGGAATTTGTCTCCCAAGATGAGATAATGTAGCTGCGTTAACAGCTGCAACTGTCACTTCCAAGTGAAGTAGTGGGTATTGTGTGGAGTACATTTGCAGGGCAATTTTCCAGTTGGAATAAAAGGCTTTCCGAGGTGAATTTTGCTTGGGTTTTATCCATCTATCTGAGGTCATTTTTATATATATATTATACAAATATTGACTGGATCTGAGGGCAATAGAGGTAAAATATTGCACTAGGAAAGAAAATAGTTCCCAAGTCTCTCTATATAAATTTTGGCCTCAGCTAAAGGCTCAGGGCAATATATGCCATTTTTCCCCTCAGGGCACGAAATTTTACTGCTCTTGCTTCTTAGCTATTTTATTATCCCTTTGTATGTTTGTATAGAGCAAAGAGATAGGGGAGTGCTGGGCTTGGGGGTTGCTGCACAAAGCAATGAGCTTCGGAAGAGTTTTGCCTGAAAGGTGAATTTGCATTGCCAGGATCTGTGTTTTAAAGGCACTGTGTAAAATACAGATAAATACCCTTCCCCCTGACTTTTTCCTCTCCAAAAATAAATATAATATAATAAATTCTCACCATTATTCACAAGGAAAGTTCCAACAGAGATCAGGGCTCTGCTGTACCAAGCTCTCTGAAATACATTTTAGGTAGCTTAGGTACCAGGCAATTTATGCATGGACAGAAAAGCTGTGCCGGTTTAAGGAGATCCAGACTTTCAGTGGCAGGAATGGAAACTCCTGCCACATCGGCCTGTTTGCACGCCCACTACACTGGGAATGTAACATCCATGTGGAGAAGCTGCTGCCTGAACCCATTCAGACACCCAGTGAAGGCAAACTAAAAGTGTCCTTTCCAAATTTGTCCTGAAAACTTGGGCGCCACTTTTCGGATGCAAGGTGCCAGCAGAGAGCCTGGGGGAGTGCATGAGGGCTGATGGCACAGGAAGGGATTTATCTCAGGGTTGGGCCTTGGGGCAAGAGCAGGACAATGTCCAGCTCTGGGTCCAGCTTCACCAAGAACACTGAGCAGCTGCTGAGGACACAAAGGCATCAGGGTGGCTCGAGGGCTGGGGGACAGGAGCTGATGGGAGATGCTGGGGGACACAAACCCATCAGTCTGTCAGAAAGAAAAGCGACACTTCAGCTCTTGAGAGCTCTT
>NW_008237227.1:383578-390363 GCF_000691975.1 Corvus brachyrhynchos | reverse complement strand
AAAGCGACACTTCAGCTCGTGAGAGCTCCTCCCTGCTGAAGAACAGAGAAAGGCTGAAAGGTCGGTGAGTGGAGACTAAACCTAAGCTAACCATGAAATTAATTTTTACTTGCAGCTGGGCTGAGCAACAGGGTGGGATTTGGCTCCTTCACTTTGGCAGGTCAACAGTGTTCCTTTGCAGCATGTGCTGGACAAACCAGCAGCGGGAGCAAAACCAAGGGTGGTTCCTCCAAGGCTTTACAGGTCAAGCTTTGGACTTCCCCACGGAGCTGTTCAAGACCTGTCGAGCTCTTCTCGTGTCTGCTATGGCCTTAGGGGAGGTGTCTGCCTTGGGGACCCAACCCTCACACAGGGCAAACCCATTTTCCACCCAAGCCATCCTGCAGAGCTGACCCAGCTGGAGATCCAGCCACCCAAACCTTGTCCCCAGCAAGATGGCAGCGAGCCCACCATGGTCCCCGGTGCTGAGCAGTCAGAGAGTATCGAGAGAGGAAACAAATCACCGGTGGCACCTATAGCCACCTTCAGAAATTAGAGAGTCTGACTATAAGGTCACAATAAATCAGTGCACTGACAAGGAGATCTACCCTTTGTCCAGGGTACAAGATTTATCTCTGACCCCAGGCAGGGGCATTTCTTCCTTGATTTGTTAAATGCTGAGAAGAAAATGGAGCTAGATCCGAAGCTTGATGAGAACCTGATTGCAAACCTTCCAACCCCACACCCGCTTTTCCCCCTCGGCAGACACGACACACTCTTCCCCAGGATTCTGCATTATGTTTGAAGAGAGCCTCTATTTTTTCTCTCCGTGATGGACCAGCTTTTGCAGAAGATGCTTATGTGGTTTGTTTTCCTGATGACATTTTATTCAGAGGGCTTGCTCTCACACGGTGCCTGGGGCTGTTGGCAGAATGGGATGGGTGTCTGCCAGAGGGCAACACGGCACATCCCGGTGCTGCGGGAAGGGGAGACACCATGCTGGGGTGCAGGAGGGATCCACACACTGAAAGGAAAAGAGGTTTCTGGATATGTGTTTAATTTCCAGGGTGTCTTCAAGAAAAGTCTTTCAAACCCAGGGCTTAATTCAGCATGATCGGGAGGGAATGAGTTTTTCACAAGTGAAGCGTTGCACCACCGGAGCATCCCGGATTCCATGCGTGGCTGGACAGAGTAGAGATGAACAAATGACCTTGTCTAAGACCTGCAACCAGGAGAGAGGAAAACTGCAGGAATATTGGCAGCACTTGACCTCTGCCTGCTCCAGAACCAACCACAATGACCTGTCCAGCCACAAGGTCTGGGCCGTGTTCTGTGCCACCTCCATGCTGAGGGACCAGTCGGATTCAGGAGGACACCACCTTCTCCCCAAAATGGCAAGCAGGATTTCCTCCCTCACCTCCTCAGCCAATACCTGCAGCTGTTCAAGGTCCACTTGTAATGGATTTTACACAAAATTTAGAGCAGCCTGATCTAACTTAACGAAACCACCCCCCTGCTGCCACTCTACCCACCCTGCACCTTGCAACACAGGCACTGGCAGCAGCAATGGGAAAAACAGGGAATAATCAATTCATTTTGGCATGGCTTTACAAGCCTTAAACTACCAAAGCTCTTAGTTTTCCATGTTTTTCGTCTCTCACCACTAAATTATTCCTTAATGGACTATTGTCGCGATTTGAGGAACTTTTGACATCTTATAAATGCAAACATGCCTCTAAATCTCACAGTAAAAACTCAGCAGGAGAAGCCTGAATAATCATAAACAGTAAATATTTTGCCGTGGCAATGGTTCATAGGGGAAAAATTAGCATTTTGCTTTGGTTTGGCCCAAATGTGTTTTGATTTCCTTGGAGGTTGTTGAGAGATTTTTTGGTGCAGTCTCCTGCAATATAAATAATATTGTAGCCAGATGCTTGGTACATAAACACATGGCTGATGAGCAAAGGGATGTGAAGGATAATGTTCATCATCTTTAAAACATTGAGAAACAAGGCTACTGCTTTTAAACTGTAAAAATTTCAGGGCATAAACCAAATGTTAATATCCAGGCGGGATCACAGTGGTGATTGGAATGGCCTGGAGTGATTGTGCAATCTGGGGTGGGGGGGTTAACCCACGATCCTGCCCTTTCTGCACAGAAGTTTCAAAACATAGTAGATGTCACCAATTTGGAGAGGAGAGCTGGAATGTGGTGGTGGGATTAGGCCATGAGGCAAAACCAGAGTTGTCTAAAGTCATCTGCCTCACATCTGGCTCCTTCTTGCTCCACCTGGAGTCATTTGGAGCAGGAGGTTCAGTCCCTCTTGAACAGAACCACATCTCTGCTAGGTATCCAATGCCTAGAGATTCCCGAGACTCCTCTGGAAGGCAGGTTACTCCTTTCACTTTCTATAGTCATGGGAACCATGTCTGAATAACAGCTTACCTCTGAGGTACGAATAGGAGCCGATCACCTTATGAAATGTTCAATATGTATCGCTCCTCTGCGCACGTGACTCTAAATTCCAGAGATTTAGCAGTATCACCAGCAGTTTGGGTTGATTCCCATTGTCCCATTTGGCTTCACATCCTGCCAGATTCCAGCAGGCTACAACTGTGAGAGCGGGATGGAATCAATACCTCCTTTGTGGGAAAGTCTATAGCCATGTAAGAGAGAATTCCCAGCACCCTCTGCTCCAGAAAAATCTGCATAGGGTTTCCGATTTCTGTTCCACTGGTGCCACCTATTGGTACATGCCCATGACATTCCATGGAAACAGTCGTCTCCTTGGAGGAGCCATGACGGGGAACACGGGCCTCTCACCAAAGGCGGCCAACTGTGCTCATGACATGGACACCATCTGGGCCCAGGTGGAGACCAGACTCCTTTCGTCCCCTTTGGTCTCATCTCCACTAACCGTTTCCCACCAAGTTCAGTTGCCATGACCCTTCAGTCAAACCTCTTGGTGCTGCCAAGTTGAGTAGAAACCCCTACAGCTGGATTCTGCTTGGCCTGGCCACCATTTTTGTCCTCTGGAAAAGATCAGTGGCTCATCTGTCCCACAAATGATGTGGTGCCCATTGGAGTCTGCCCAATCCTAGGTGGATCTGACCTTCACAAAAACTCTCCTTGGTTCCAGGTGTGTCTGACACAGTGATTTGGCCACCAAAGCATCAGTGAGATGTTCTTAGTGCTGGGTATCCATCCATGGGGCAAGTTCCCAGGGGGAGTTTGCTAATTTCACTTCCAGGAAATGGGAAAAATCCTGGTTTATGTGATTTATTTTGATGACCCTGATGAATAGTTGTCTTTCATCAAGAATAATTCTATTCTCTTTCCCCATTGACCTCATTCCCCTCCCTTAGGAAGATTCCCAGACAAAAGGAGGGAAGGAAAAAAAAGGAAAGATCCCTGATTTATGAAGATTCATAATTAATGCAGATGAACCACTTTATCTCCCTGGAGAGCATCTCCCAGGAGATTCATTGGGTGTCCTTGGGAAACAGAGTGGAACTCAGCTGGAGTCTCATCAAACTTTGACAGGCAGGAGACCTGTGCACAGGCACACAGAACTTCTCTGCTCAGTTTAGACTTGGAAAAGATTAAACGTCAGATTCCAGCAGGATATCCGAGGACATGGGCAATCCCTGGGCCAGGCCCTTGTGCCAGATCCTTCTCCAGTTCAAGAAAAGCGTTTATTTCCTCAGCTCTGTTCTCCTTGCTGAGGTTGTCAGCAGACTTTGGGGAAGTGGTGACAGGAGAGGGAGATCAGAGGGAGAATTTGTGGGCTGGATAACCCCGGGAGAGCCCCAGAGTCCTGCACCCAGCGATCCTATGGGATCTGCAGGCACATGGGACATTCCGTCGTGCAATCCAGGGGCATTGACCTAAGGATGCCTCCTGTTCCCACCTCTGAGAACACACTTTCTCCATGTTCCCATCTGATGAGTCATTCCTTGCAACGGCTTCTCCCACATCATTTTCCATGAAGGCTGGAGCCAGCCCAGAAAGGTGCTGTTCAGCTCCCTGCTCACCTCCATCCCATCCTTTCCAGAATTCCCCAGCTCTCCCAGAGCCCCCCGTCTCTGATCCCAACACAGCCCTTCCTGTCCCTTACACTTTCATTTCTGTTTCTTTACATCTTTATTAAACTGTATAGCCACTTTGATAGGAAAATTGAAAAGAAAAAGATATGAGGAACAACAAAAAAAGCCATAATTATGAAGATTCAATTTAATTTTAAAGGTTGTGGAAGGAGGAAAAAAAAAAGAAGCAGGAGAAGAAGAAACCAAATTAATTTAGCAGTAAAGCATTGCATGAAATATTGTTGGAGTTTAATAACCATGCAAAGACAGATGATATGTGTGGAAAAATTAGTTGTAGGACCTCATAATAGTCTATTAATATTTTCTACAGGCACAGAAACCCTTTGCTGAATGATTGTAACAAAGTAATCTTTTTTTTTTTAAGACATTAAAAAATATCTTCAAAAGGAGAAGACGGCAGCAATGTACAGACTGTAGGGAACGGAGACCCCGGCGGGGCGGGAGAGATCCCGGGAGAGATCCAGCACTGGCTGCTCTGCTCTGCCACCACTGAGGGTCTCCCAGTGGGTTGCTGTCCCAAATGGTGGGACAAGACCCCCTGCAAGGTGTCTCTCCCCAGTTTCCCACTGGTGTGACAACTGGTTCTGCCAAAGGCTGGGCATCTCGCAGCGGAAGAGGCCAAGCACGGTGGGAGTCAATGGGTTGGGGTGAAGAGGCCCACAGACCTCCACATGCCCATTCCCACACACAGCTGCGCTTTCCCCTTCCCTTCCATTCCAGGGAGAGGTTAGACCCAGCTCTGCTCCCCTCCATCCTTGACTGTGACCTCACAGCCCTGTTTTCTGTAGATGGCTCAGAACCTTCCTGACCAGCTGTACCTCCACAGCCAGGTCTCTGTCACCACGATGGGACAGCAATGGGCAGGTGCACCCCAAATGACAACAACAGCCCTTCTCAAAGCAGCCTCAGGACACCAAATGTGATCATCAAATCCTTTTAGAGCCTGGAACAGCCTTGGATTTTTGGTCCAGTGCCGAGAAGGATGCTTGGGTTGACTTGTCATCTTCTGTCCAGCACGGACAGGACAAAGACCTCCCCACCACAGCGCGGTGATGGAAACCTGATGCCCGTGCTGAGGATGCTCAGCCAAGGCATCAGTGCTGCTCAGAGCCTGGGACAGCTGGAAGGAGCCTGGGTTTTGGGAGGACAAAGGGAATGGGGTCAGGCCGCAGAAAAGTTGCACTCGTCTTGGGCAGCATTTGGCTGCTCTAGAAAAATCATTGGGAATATTTTTGTCTGAAGGAAAGGGTGGGGTTACCCCTTCTAAAACACAAAACCTGGATGTGCATGCACATCTCTAAAATCAGCATTGACCCACTCCAATAAAACATCACCACAACTGCGCCAAGACAAAAGGGTGTAATGGAGAGAGGGAGGGGAGGTCTCCGCAACTGCGCCAAGACAAAAGGGTGTAATGGAGAGGGAGGGGAGGTCTCCATCTGTGGACATTTTTGCTTGGTCTCTGGAAAGGATGTATTTCCTTGGTCCTAAATGGGATTTGCTTTAGCTCCAGACAAAACCCTTAGGATCCTGTAAACTCAACTAGGTCACTCCTGCAAGGAAAAAAATAAAATGAAAAAAAGAAAGGAATGGAAATTAAAGGCTGAAATGAACAAAAAAAAAAAAAAACCAAAAAAACAAAAAAAACCAAAAGAAATTAAAAGAATGTAAAAACAAAAAAAAACCAAAAAAAACAAAAAAACCCAAAAGAAATTAAAAGAATGAAATGAAGTGAAGGAAAATGAAATAAAATACAAAAATAAAATAAAATAAACCCAGGACAAAACCAAACCGAAATTCCTCATTCAAATTCCCCTTTCTCCTATTTTAATCTGTATAGTACCATCCAGTTCCAGCCTCCCCCTTCCCCTTTTTTTAAATACAGTCTAATCCTGAGTGTGAACTGATGTAGTTTGTGTGTTAGGAGGGAAAAAAATCTCTCTCTCTTTCTGCCTTTTTTTTCCCTTCTTCTTTCCTTGGCCCAGTTCATTATTTTTCTTTCTTGTCACTCAGTGTGATAGGTTGAACAGAAGTGCACAGATGAGCACTGAAAACGGTGTCACAAGGCCTTAATCTAGTCTTTAATGCCTGACTTCAGAGATGTCATTTATCTTCTAACTGCAGCAGGCTTCCACCAACTTTATCTCTAATAATATATTGATGGATTAAAAGGGTCGGGCAGGAGACCGGGCTGGAAAAATTGCTTATTGACATCAAAATACAGTGCCCTCAACCTGATAAACATGGAGGGGCTCGTGTATCTCCCAGAATAGTTGGCGTTGCTATAATTTTTTTTTTCCAGCGTGTTTCTCCCAGGTTCATGGGGTGGTCCAGTAAAATAAACAAACGGAACAAATAAATGGGAAATATGGTTTGTGCATTGAGGCAGCCGAGTGGGAGCCCAGGCGTTGCTGGAATAGTTTCTTAATGACAGCACGAGGCAGGGCTTTTTTATCGCTGAGCACGTTCGGAGGCGACCTGGCAGGGAAAGGCTGCCATTGTTTTAGGGGGTCGGGGCGTTTAGGATGTGTGGGGTGAGAGATTGCCAGGCAGCCTGGAAGAGCATTTCGGGAGGCTGCTCCTTTCCCTGTGGTGTGAAAGTCAGGAGCTGCCTGGCAATCTTTATGGCTGAAATTCATCCCTTGCTGCACGGATCGCGTGCAAGGGGAATTAAATGGGGGAGGAGAAGGGCACGCCAC
>NW_008237227.1:370262-383510 GCF_000691975.1 Corvus brachyrhynchos | reverse complement strand
CAGGAATGCTGCCCCGACCTCCTCCCTCTGCCTGATGGGTACCCAGAGGGGAAGTGAGGGGTAGTTAACCCTTTTTTGGGGGATGACGCAGCCTCTTGCAGATACAGCTGGAGGAAACATCCCCCCTTGCTCCTCAGCCACCACAGGCACTTGGAGTTGATGCTCATTCCTGATTTATCCATCCTTTCTGATTGCCATTGCTCATCTTGGCTTGGGGAGTGCTCCCCCAGCACAAAAATTGGACCTTGGCCGAAAAGCTCTCCAAGCACCACACCTGAGGCTCAGCATTCCCACAGCCTCCATAATGGACAGCAGAAAGGTTCTCCACCATGTTCCAGCTGGTTTTACCAATCCTACAGGACTACTGGCAGGAAAACCCTTTCGTTTGCCTCCTGTTAAGGAAGGTTGTTGCAAATAGAGATGACTAAACAGCACGGGTCTTCATACTGAAGGAAGCTCCAACAGTTTAAGTCTGGTTTATGGTAAGGCCAGGCTGAATGGCAAAATCCTGAAGCCTTTCCTTAGAAGACAAAGTTGAGAAAAACACCCTGAGCAGGACATTGCACTTTGGAATGAAGTCCTGGGTCAATTCCAGCTTGACCTTCATCAGGAACTGGAGGGATAGGAAAAGTAGTAATGGGTTCAGTGGGATATTTAGGTCAGATACATGGAAGAAATCCTTTCCTCTGAGGGTGCTAAGGCCCTGGCACAGGTTGCCCAGAAAAGATGTGGCTTCTCCTCCCCTGTAAGTGCCCAAGGCCAGGTTGGACGAGGCTTGGAGCAACCTGGGATAGTCGGAGGTGTCCCTGCCCATGGCAGGGAGGTGGATTGAGATGGGCTTTAAGGTCCCTTCCATCCCACACCATTCCATGATTCTATGATTCCACAACCTGCAGGTGCCCTCCATCCCAACCCATCTGGTCTTCAACAGGGATCACTCAAAAATCCCACCCATTGTGCACTGGGATGGACATATTCCCCTAAACTACTGCACAAGCTTGCTGGGAAGCCCATGAGACAGACAGATGAAGAGATAAACTTTGTCACCAGAGAAAGCATTTCATTTCATTTCCCTGGAAAGAAATTCCATGAAAATCAATCTTCCCACAGAAAATGCTGATTTTTGGCAAAAAGCCTTTTTGTGATCGGGAACTGCTTCAATCCAAAATCATCTGAGCAACTGTGGTTGCACGAAGGGTCACATTTCACTGGGAGGGACTTCGTGTGAAGGCGAGTTTGAGGGAAGTGCTGACCACCACCATTCCCATCCAGGAACCCTAAGAACCACAGAATCATGGAATGATTTGGGTGGGAAGGGACCTTAAAGTTCATCCAGTCTCACCCCCTGCCATGGGCAGGGACACCTTCCACTGTCCCAGGTTGCTCCAGGCCACGTCCAACCTGGCCTTGGACACTTCCAGGGATGGGGAGTCTGCAACCTCCCCCTCTCCCTGTGGGGAGGAATATAATTGCAAAATAAATAAATAGAGATGGAGAATGGGGAAATATCAGCCTGGTGGCCCCAGATAAATCAACCAAGCCATGACTCTGGCCAGGAGTGTTGCTCCAGGAGTGACCAGCTGAGCATCCCATGGTCTGGAGTCCCAGTTCCTCAGATGGGAATGACTGGCAGGCACTTGCAGAAGCAGAACACAAGCCCTGCATTATAAGATTGTCTTTCTGAAATTTACCCGCTGAAACGCTGCATTTATCAGCCAAATTTATCAGCTGAAATGCCTCAGACTTCTGGGAAAGCTGCCTCTGGCCGACCACTTGATGGGAAGAACGTCTCCGATTTTTTTGGCATGTGGAACTAAAGCAGCTCAGCCGCTTTCCCCTACACCTGCCAGTCACTCCTGGTTGCATTTTATCTGAGCACCATTTTCTAATTTCACCACTATCACGATCCATTTCTGCAGGAGGTGGCTAAATGACAAACCACGAGGATTGGTACATTTGGAATATAAATTGAATAAATTACCCTAGTTAAAAATAGCCATTTAATACCCATATTCTGTTAAGGAAAGAAAACCAACCTGATTTTTTTGTAAGCACCGTTCTTCACATGTTTCTCAATTTTCAGACTCCCTGGCAAGCAGAGAAAAAAAGCCAAATAAAGTGGTTTTCTTCCTCAGAAATGGAATTCTCAGGAGTTTTTTGCCGGAATTTGTTTCCTTCTCACTAAATTCCCTGGAAGGCTCCACAGTGACATGACCAGCACAGAGTTTGGCCAACACTGCTTGGTTTTAGCATTTTGCTGTTCTCTGAGACATTTCACAAATCAACTTTTTCCTTTCTTCCCTTTGACTGCCCCACATCCCTTCCAGAATTTCCAGCTAATCTCTTGTCATTCCTTATGGAAAGGGAGGAGAGGTAGCATTTCTCATCCCAAAGCCACATTATGGCATTTGCTAGTCCATGAGGAGCCTTGAGCTCCATCCTGCAGCCAGCCCCAGCCCCTCCTCGGACTCTGCCGGGGTTTTGCCACTTCAGTCCCAGGAATGGGATATTAAGGAAGCAACAACTTTAATTCACAGCTCCTTGCTGCCTGCAAACTAAGCCATGGCAGATTCCCACTGGTGTCCATAGCACTGGGATTTTCTCTTTAAGGCTCAACCATTTTCCACTGTTCAATATTGACATATTTTACATGGGAATGATTTCACTGCCGAGTGGAATAATAAACTCGGTGGATGGGTTTTTTTCTCAGGGTAGGTTGTTGAAAATAAAAACCATCCATATCACACTTGGCCATCCTTACCTGTTTTCCTATTATTCTCCAGAAGCAATTGCCCAGGGTTTAAAAGAGCAGTTTCCCAAAGGTGTGGGTGTGCCCAGCTATTTGTGGTGCCACATCCTGGCCCTTCCAATGCGCCTTCTTCCTCAAACTGCTTTTCCCCAGTCAAAACCCTCATTATTTTATAACTTCTCTGCCCCTCTTCTCTCTTCTCTTCTCTTCTCTTCTCTTCTCTTCCTTTTCTTTTCTCTCCTTGCTAAATACTGCTGGAGCAAAGGAGTTCAGTAGCTCTACCATTTTAGCAACACCATTGATTTTGTCTCCCTCTTCATTTATTAATGGAACTACTTTCTCTCTAGTATTCCCTTTTCCCTGATATAATTGTAAAAGCTCTTTTTATTCCCCTTAAGCCTTTCTGCTCTCTGAGCTGGCCTTATCTTTCCCCTGCAAGCCTTAACTGACTGTATATTCTTGTTTAGTTCTCTTCCCTTTCTCCAGTTTGCACTATAGGTTCTTTCTTTACCTTCCTATCTTTCCCCGGTGCTTTGTTATGCCACATTGGATGCTACTTGTCCTTCCATTTATTTCCACGGGAACTGTGGCGTGTGCCACTCTGTGGGGCTATTCCAGCGTTTCTGGCCTTTTGTCACCCTTCTGGATTTAACTCCCTGGTTCACACCTGGCCACGGAGGCACCAGATCAGGCTGGAAAGGGAAGTCCCACACCTTGTCACCCCAAGATCCCAGATAAATGTGCCCATTTAGGAGGGAAAAAAATCTCTCTCCCAAACCACAAATCCTGTCAAGAGCCAACTCTTGTTTCCGAACCCAAGATCACAGATTTTCCAAGAAGCAAGAGAGGAAGTTCACAGTGAGGTGTTAATTATTAGATCAACCATCTGGAGCAGTCCAGCAGTCTGGATGGATTTTTCCAGGGTCTCTGTGAAACTTCTGAGTGGCATTTTGGGTTATTTGCTTTACTTTTTGATTTATTTGTTCATATTGCTTTGCAATACCACTGGGTGAGACCAAAGTGCTCAGGAGCCACCCTGGTCCTCCAGGTCTCCTGCTTTTTGTGAGTGGAATATCTTCATTCCAAATAGGTAACAGCTTAAAAGGGAAAAATTTGCTGTACTCTTTTTAATGCATCATCGTTTCATCTGGAAGAATCAAAGTGCTGCATTTTTAAAATAAGAAAACCTACTCTCCAATTGCATCAGATTCAGAACACCCTAAAATGAAACCCTTTCCTGAAGTTGTAACAAATTCACACAATTCCTTTGCTACGTTTGACTCTACATTTTTCCATACACGATGCTTTTTTAGCAGCAAGTCCACAGAATAGAGATGGGAATTATCAGAAGAGCAGAAAACAATGCCTCTGAGGAAAGAAGAAGTTGGAGTTGCTCAGCTGGAGGAGAGGTGGGACGTTGCTCTAATCTCCGAGTTCAGAGGAGGCTTATGGCAAGAGAAAGGGATAGCTTTTCTTCCTGGTAGGTGAGATAAGTAGTGAGCTTAAACCACAGCAGGAGAGACTGAGGCTGGGGCCGAGGGGCTGAGGCTCCTGAAACTCAGGGCCGGGCTCTGGGGGAGCAGGTTGTGCCTGCATTGATGGAGGGGTCTTTTCACCCACGTGGAGCAGCACAATCCAGCTGGTGCTGCTGCAAAGGTCATCCCAAGGTCCCTTCCAGCTCCCTTTTCCTCGGATTTCCCTGACCACCCTGTCCTAGCAACCCCCAGTCTGGCAGTTAAATGGTTTTTGGGTGCCACAGTGCTTCTCTAGCACTGTGGGGTTTGGTGGATCCAGGGGAGGAACATCTCAGAAGATCTGCTTGGTGTCCAAGTCTCCCCCCGAGCAGAACTGCTGTGCCAGGCACTGTCCCAGTGGGAAGAAATGCTGAGGAGCAGGTTTCTGTAAAAACATTATCAAGAACATGAAAGACCCAGGCACTGAACAGCAGGAGGATCCATGAAGCCAAAAGCTGCCAGGAGCGGCGTTCCAGGCAAACCCTTCCCAGGAGAGCCCTGAGCCCTGGCATGGGGAGAAGAGGAAGGTGGGATCCTTCAGGGAGTTTGGCTCTGCTCCCTTCTCCAAATCTCCCTGCTGTGCACAGAAGTTATGGCATGACTAATGACAGGAATTTAAAGAGAAAGAGATAGAAAGAGATTCCTGAGCTGAGAGAGTCCTGGGAAGGACTGTGGATGTTCTGCAGTGCCACGAGTGCAATTAGACCCACAGAAAGTGGGACTAGAATGGAAAAGTGCTTCCTATGAGACAGGAAAAGGCTAATTATAACCCATTTCTTTGGAATCTATTTTCCAGGCATTAAGTATTTGTAGATTACCAGAAAAGACATTCACCATGGTCTAGGCTGGAGTGACAGCAATGGGAGGCTCTGGCAGAATAGAGCTTGTCCTTTACCCATAGGAAATGTTCCAGGCCAGGAGTTCCATCCAGGAGATTCTGCTGCTAAGGAAGAGCTGAGCAGGTCCAAATGTCATCAGGCCTGGAACAGGTATCCATACAGTCACACTGGGATGCCCAAGGACATCAAAATGTAGAGTATGACCATGTTGGTCACATCATTCAACAAAGCCAACCAGGCTGGATGCACAAAAAGATCTGGTCTTTGTAACTTTTCTAACAACTCTTTCATTAGTCCAAGCACACCCTTCAAACTCCTCTTTCCAGCATTTTGGAAACCCTCTTCCAAGAGGGAAGATATATTGGGAAGAAATCCTTCCCTGTGAGGGTGGGCAGGCCCTGGCACAGGTTGCCCAGAGAAGCTGTGGCTGCCCCTGGATCTCTGGAAGTGTCCAAGGCCAGGTTGGACGGGGCTTGGAGCACCCTGGAATAGTGGAAGGTGTCCCTGCTCATGGCAGAAGATGATCTTTAAGGTTCCTTCCAAATCAGGCAATTCCATGACTCTGTGATTTACCACCAAACTTCTCAAAGCTTTCAGCTTCCACAGCTGAACATCTTCTTTCCTGGCTCTTCCATGTCATCCAAGAACACATCATGAGTGTATTTCCACACTTTTGACATCAAATAACCCCTTCCTTCCTCCGTCCCTCTCCAGAGCAACTGGGAGATTTGTCTTACTGGTTTTGCCAGGAGCCATTCCCAAAGCCTCAACACTTTAAAGTCTGGAGCACACCCACCCCACCAGCCCCAGCATTCCCATGGTGTAATTGTGGCAAGTCTTTAAGCATTTTAAGGAGGGGGTGATGGAGAAAGGAGGTCCGTGTTTGCAGTAAAAAAGGGAACAATAATTCCTTTGGCAGTTTGATGTTAAAAAAAACCAGAGGCTTGTAAGCTGCTCTGAAGCTTGAATGTCAGAAGTAGACCCTGGGGACGTGGATTAGAGGGCACAATGAAGGTGAGGCTGTGAAATGAGCATCACAAATCTTTGGGCGATTGTTAATAAGAACACAGGAATGCAAATCTCCGAGAGCTGGTGAGCCACCAGCCTTTGTGCCTACAAATCCACGTGTGACTCCGAGCAAATGATGGGAGAGGTGCACCAGGATGGGAAAAGGCACATGGCTGGTGATGTTTGTCCCAGCACAGAGGCCTCAGCTCCTGCTGGTGGACAGCAAGAGGTCCCTCACAGGAGCAAGCCCAGGGTCTCTTCATGTACAAATCTAAGTTTGGCTCAGTCCGTGAATATCCTCTTTGGAAGCACTTGGCCACCACATGTAGCTCCACTGAGAGATTCCTTTGCATGTGACAACAAGCAATTTGCATGTAATTTAATTAACCCTTACTGCAACTACAAATAACAGATTTGATTGTCTCCTTCCTCTGCTTTTTACTTGCTTTTGCATGGGAATCCATCCCCAGCTCTTTATGGAGCTGAGTTGGTGCTAGAGGAGAAAGCCGAGCTGAAAGTCACACACAGGTTCCTCCCGCAGTGAGGGTTTTCTTCTTCCTGACCACAATTTGTGTTGCTCTGTTGTTTTGGGTTTCCAGGCTGCAAAATGAGCTCTGATTCCATCCTGCTCCGAGCTCTGTGCTGTGTGTGAGGACAATGACTCGCTGCAGACATCCCTTGCATGAGCGTAAGCTCTGATGAAAATGGTTCGTCAGCTCCACCTAATGAGACAGACAAACACTTCCATAACAAGCTTTGAGTCCTCTCCTGAATGGCACAACCTTTGGATTGTTGAGGACTCAGTGGGGAAAAAGTCTCTCCTCAGGCTTGGACTATGCTCAGAACAACCCTGAGATGGAATCTGCAGACACCTTCCCAACCAGCACTTGGTCCTCACTCAGGACCTTCTGCTTCTGCTCAGATGTTGCCATTGGGCCTTCTCCTCTCTCTGAATGCAAATCAAATCTGTAGATACTGAACACCTGATCTCCTCCAGCATTTTGGGAAGGACGGGGAATACCATTCCAGTCTCCTAAAACTCTGCCTTTTAAGCTGCTGCAGATTTGGCCCAACCCAAGTTTGCCCTTGAGAAATGCTCTTAGCGAAGGCAGTCAGGCCAAGTAGCGCATTCCCAACAGATTGAGGGCAGAACCCAACCTTTGGTGGATGCACCTCAAATCCGTATCCCTCCAGGAACCCCCAACCAGCAGCAAGGAGAAAATGTGCCACACCAAAGTCAGCACTGGGTGGGTTTCATGTTATGCCTCCAGGCAGAGGAGCCAGTACAGCCTTCCATGGGTTCATCCCTCCTTCTTTCTCTTCAGAATCCTTTATGTTTTTTCCCCCCTTTCTCATTCTGTCTTTGCTTGAATTTCAAGGTTAAAAAAAGTCAGGATACAATAGTAAATATGTAAGATTAGCTCCTAAAATATGTTAGCAAGTGAAAGCGAAAGAAAGCCAAATGAATTTAAAAAAGGCTTTCTTGAAGCTTAGAACAGAGACAGTTCTTTTGATCCTTTATCACACCATAACAAAAAAAGCACCGAGCAAGATCCATATATATAATATACATATAATATATATATTTATACACCCCGTGTGCTGGGCTGTGAGTGTGTGTGTGTGTGCATGTGTGCGTGTATGTGTGTATTTTAATTCACACAGGCTTTCCTTTCTTTAAAATGCTGCAAGAAGCTTTTTTTCTGCAGATTTCTTTTTCTTTCTTTTTTTTGATATTTCAAAGCTGGCAGTTCAGTAAATGGCTGGAACTGCCACATCTCTGTTCTTGCTAAAGAAATCAATGCTAATCCTATTACTGGCAGTTATCACCTATCCCAGAAACCGCGGCTAAAAGAAAAAAAACCACTGAGATGTCAAAGTAGGAAAAAAGCATGGGGGAAGGGGAGAAAGCGCCCTTCATTCACTTTCAAACAGTGATTGTTTTCTTATTTTTGATCATTTTTTCCTGTTAAGAGAGAAACTAAACCACAAGGAAAAAAAAAAAAAAAAAGAGGGGGGAGGGATGGAACAAAATAAAGAATAAATCCATGCTCAAATAACATTAAGGGCCTGATTTAAACCCACACACCAGCACAGAAACCCAGGCACGGCTCAGAGCGGAGCCTCACGGTGCTGTGCTGAGGTGGGGATGGGGGTCCTGGGGTCCCATCCCCCCAGATCCTCTGCCTTGCCAGCCCTACGGGGCTGCCTACAGATCCCAAAGGATTGTTTGGGGCCACTTGTCGACACGGGGGGAGGAGAGGGTGTCAGCCCCTTTCTGGGTGTGCTCCAGATGTGGAGACGCCCCCAAAGCACCCAGGGAGGCAGGAATCTCTGGGTGCTGACTGGTTTCTGTGCTGGCTCTGCCTGCTGCAGCCAGCTGCGATGTGGCCAGACTCCCCTGCCTGCTCCAGATGTGGGCAGATGCCCCCATCCCCTGGTGCCATTTGGGTGTCTGACCCTCACATCTGCAGTCCCAGGGCTGAGGATCTCAAAGGGCCCAGGTAGGTCAGTGCAGGTCATGCTTCATCATCCATGTGGGATCCTGGATCCCCCAAATTATTTTAACATGCTTCCATCTTTGCTTCCCTTCCCATGTACTCCTACAGAGGGTCACAGAATGGTGAGTGATGGGAGGGACCTTAAAGCCCATCCAGTGCCACCCCCTGCCATGGGCAGGGACACCTTCCGCTAGCCCAGGGTGCTCCAAGCCCCGTCCAACCTGGCCTTGGACACTGCCAGGGATCCAGGGGCAGCCACAGCTTCTCTGGGCAACCTGTGCCAGGGCCTGCCCACCCTCACAGGAGAGGATTTCTCCCCAGTATCCAGTCCAACCCTACTGTCTGTCAGTCTGAAGCCATCCTGCTTGTCCTGTCACTCCAGTTCCTGATGAACCTCATCCTCCTCACTCCTTGATCCTCATCACTCCTTGAGCATCCTCAGGGTACAGCTTACCTGGGATTTCAAGGTCCCAGTTGTGGTTGTGATCAGAGGATGTTGAAAAGATGGAGCTCCTGAGGTCACCTCCCTCCGTGAAGGTCCTGTCCTGCCTTTCCTGCCTGGCCCACTTCATTCCCCAGGAGTCTGGGAGGATCAGACATCCCAGTTGAGTCTGTGTTACTCTAAAATCCAGGAGCAGCAGCAGTTTGGAACTTGTGCTTTGGGAAGAGGCACTCAGCTCTTCTCCATCAGACCACGGCGTCCTCCTCCCTGCCAGAAGTGAGATGTTGGTCCTCAGTCATACCGAGGACAGGGTGGCAGCACCTGGTACCAAGCAAGAGAGTAGTGCCAACCCAAAACAACAGCCAAGAAAGAAATAAAACTCAACCTGGATCGAGGGTTTGGACAACAGGAGCCGTGTCCTTGCAGCCACAAATCAATGCTTTCCTGGCACCACGGGAAACATTTCCATAGCCCACCACTCCCACCACCCACACCACCATGGGCACCCCTTTCGAACTCTGGCTTTTATCCAAAATCCCAGTTTATCCTGGGCACTGGTTCACTGGCCAACAAGCCACAGGAGCCCACTGGGGTTATTTTTCTCCATCTTGTAACTCTAAGGCAGAGCCAGAACCAATTTAGGCCTTTAAGAATACCTGGAACTTGTGAGAAATGAGTTTGTAAAAGCTCAGCAAAGGAAGGACGAGCCTCTAAGGGCCATGGCAGAAAGAGGGCAAACCCATACACTTCATTTTTGGTGTTGCTTGGAACCAGCAAAGCTGAACAAAGAAAGGAAAAGTGTCAGAGAGGAGAAAGGTGTTTGACTCGGGTGTTTTGCACATCCTGGGCAGGCTTGTTCTCATCCCCCTGCCCGGGAGACACCACCACGGCCACCTCTGATGGTCCAACCAGGCATCTGCAGCTTCCCTCGTGGCAAACCCTGCATACTGCAAGTATACTGTTTGTTTATTTTTGGAGTGCTAAAGGGAAATTATTGCTGGCCAATCCCAAAATAAATTAGTCCTACTTTGACTCAAACCCATCCCTTTGCTTCCAGTTTGCTGCAGGATCTCTTCATGGGTTTCGTGCAGCTGAAGTCATTATTAACAAAGAAGATTCTTTGATGTGGGTGGGGAGAAGATGTTGCCAGTAAGTCAAAATAATCATTAAAATAAATTAGGAGTATCAAACTCTTTTTTGTGGGTATTTTTTGTATGACAGAATACGGTGCTGAAACCAAATCAAGAGTGATGGAAAACTGAGGCCCAAGTGGGAACAGACCCACGGTCTCTGTTTCATTCCCTGCACCCTGAGAATCAGAAGAAAATTAAAAATAAAGAGGTTTTTATTCACTAAGAAAAGGGTTTTCTCTGTGCTGGTGGACACAGTTGGGTGAGCCCCGTCTGGTCCACTCTCCTGAGCTTCTCCACCAGCAGGAGGGCAGTGGAGAATCATGGAATCATGGAACAGTTTGGCTTGGAAGGGATCTTCAAGACCATCTTGTTTCACCCTTCCACTAGCCCAGGCTGCTCCAAGGCCCATCCAACCCGGAACACTTCCAGGGATGGGGCAGCCTCAGGTCCTCTGGACAAGCTGTTCCAGAGGACCTGGGGGGTCACCATGGGTGGCTCAAGTTACGGGGGATGAATCCCACCCATAGGACTTCCCTTCTTAAAAGAACTTTAAATAAAATTCATTCTTTAGGGCTTTTTTCTGAGTGGGCTTTTTGGCCTTGTTTTCCGTCTTTAAAATAAATTCCAGAACATCTGACTGGGAGTATTGAAGGAAATCAGCTACAACACCAGAGAAGGAGTGCCTGCGTAATTAGAGGCATAATTCACTATTTATACAGCATCAGCTCTCTCCCAGTATCAATATTTGACCATTCCCTTCAGAACTATGGGGGTTTTATCCACTTTTGTAGCTCAATCAATAGCAAGATGTCTCTGCTGCAAGCACTGACTGTGAAAGGCATAAAGAACCTCCTAATTAGGCTGCTAACGAGGGACAGAAAACAAAGTTGTGTCCACGTGGGCCGCTTTCCGTGTGCCCCAGTCCCGTGGGACGGGGCCAGGTCGTCCCTGGGGGCCCCGAGGAGGACACCCATCTCCAATGCAACGGGATGGATGCAATGGGATGGATACAGAGCCTTCAGCAAGGGGGTTTGGAGAGAAACCTGGATGGTTTTAAACAGGAATTGCCCTTTTGCTGGGACACCTCTGAGCTGCAAACAGCCCTCTTGGGGATTTGTATGTTGCAAATTCATGCAGAATTTTTGCTTGATATAGGAACCTGGGGAGTTAGCAGTAGGGGTATTTGCTGGGGGTATTTGCTTCCAAGCTCATTCCCAGTGGATCCCATGTCCTACCAGTGAGCAGATGCAAGTGACAGAAGCCAGCAGTGCTCCAGGGATGGGTGGTCACTGCCCCCCGCAGCATCACCCCATGGGTGGGGGGTCCCTCACTGATTAACACAACCTCACCTTGCCAACAGGTGGCAAAACCAGCCCCTATTTCCCTCAGATCTCGGGATCTTCCACCCCAGAGGGCTGTGCACACAGCAGAGAGGGGCTGGCCAGCTGAGCAGGGACTTGGAGGCAGCTCACTGGATGGATGGATGGATGGATGGATGGATGGATGGATGGATGGATGGAGGGATGGATGGATGGATGGATGGATGGATGGATGGATGGATGGATGGATGGATGGATGGATGGCTAGATGGATGGCTAGATGGATGGATGGATGGAGGGACGGATGGATGGATGGATGGCTGGATGGATAGATGGATGGAGGGATGGATGGAGGGATGGAAGGAGGGATGGATGGATGGAGGGATGGCTGGATGGATGGATGGATGGCTGGATGGATGGATGGATGGATGGATGGATGGATGGATGGATGGATGGATGGATGGATGGATGGATGGATGGATGGATGGATGGATGGATGGATGGATGGATGGAAGATGTGGGGAGTTAGCCAGCCGGCTGATGATAGTTGATATGAGATGCTAAAGAAACTGTGTCTTTTTAGTCTACTTAAGGGAAAATTAGGGGAATGCTGGATGGATGGATGGATGGATGGAGGGATGGATGGAGGGATGGAGGGATGGATGGCTAGATGGAGGGATGGCTGGATGGAGGGATGGCTGGATGGATGGATGGATGGCTGGATGGATGGATGGATGGATGGCTGGATGGATGGAGGGATGGATGGCTGGATGGATGGCTGGATGGAGGGATGGATGGATGGCTGGATGAGGAGAAGTCCTCTAGGGATATGGGGACCATTGCTGGGAGTACAACAGCCAACCTGGGAAAACCAACATCTTGCAACAAAAAGGGAAAATCTTTCCCCCCACATTCCCAGCAATCAAACAACACAAAGCCCGGAGGAGCAGAGCTCGTGCTGGCCCGGCAGCCTGGTCCCAGCGCCCTGCTGGGATGCGCTCAGCACAATCACCTGGATCCTGTGTCCTTCCCGGTGCCTCTCCCTGGGTAGTTTCCTGCGTCCCACTCCAACGCCACCCCCAGTTCCTCCCTTGCCCGTCTGGGCAGTGAATCCAACGGGGGAGAGGCAGCCCCTGCTCTCCAGAGCAGCACATTCCCGAGTCCCGCTCCCTGCCCACCCCCTTCTTTCCCTTCCAGCCAGACTCCTGTCGAGTTGTTAATGTCTGCTGATTAAACAAGCCTTGAATTTGAATCGGGAGCAATAAAGAGAGAGAGAGAGAGAGAGGTACACGGCCGTCCGCGCACGGAGCGGGCGCCCCGCGGGCAGCAATCAACGGGAGCAGGGGATGTGCCAGTCCGCCAGGAGATGCTCCAGCCGCGCTGTCTGCTCCCAGGATTTGGGGAGGGGGGGACCGTGGGGTGGTTTGGGGGGTTACGAACAGAATGCAATGCTCAGAAACCCGAGAAAGTCTTGTTTTCCCACTGGAGGTGTCTCATGGGGGGCAGCCCCCCGGCGCAAAGGAGCAGCTCTTCAAGGAGCAGCTCCCCCCTGCAAAAATTGGGATTTCTGATACGTCCTGTGCACAAAGGGCACGGTGAAACAGGGTGGGGTGGGGCTGAAGGATTTCCACAATACGGAAGGGAATCATGGAGTCATGGAATTACTGAACCACGGGATGGTTTGGGTTGGAAGGGACATTAAAGCTCCTCTCGTTCCAACCCTGAACATGCAAATTGAGCAGG
>NW_008237227.1:349509-370227 GCF_000691975.1 Corvus brachyrhynchos | reverse complement strand
TCATCCTCAGCTCCCTAACTGTGCCTACAAATACAGCAGGGAGGAGGAAACAGCTGATGCCAGGCCCAGGAGGGGATTTCTGGGGATGCTCCCAGGCATCTCCTCCCTTCCGAGCCGAGCGCAGCCCAGCCCGGGCGCTGCTCAGAGCTGGGAGCCTGCAGCCACCCAGGGAACTTCTTCCCTTCCACCCCAGACAGTTTTGGTGAGCAAACTGCCATTTCTGCGAGATCTGGAGATGTTTTCCCTGCCAGCAACAACGACAAGCTGCTAAATGGTGTCAGCGACTCCCCGTCTGAGTCCCGGTTAAAATAAACCATCTTTTTCACGCCAGTGGCGTTTTGCCACATCATCAGCGCCAGGCTGGCTCCACTCAGGGATAGACGTCCCTTTAATTATATAAATCAAAATAAATAAAATATCACGCCCTCGGGCTCGTTGCAGTGTTGTGCCTGATAGGAAAGCACTGGGAGGCAGAGTGGGTTTGGGGAAAAGGCAGCTCCTTGTGCTCCACAGCTGAGGGGAGGAAGGAGAAGCTGAATGATCAAACCCACGTCTGGAAGTCGGGAGGGAATCGGGAGCAGCTGAAAGAGTCCATAGCCGGGAAATAAATTGTCTCAGCTCAAAAAACCCCCCACAAGCAAATAGTTGGGAAATCATAGACTATGCTGAGTTGGAAGGGACCCAAAAGGAGCATCAAGTCCAACTCCTGTCCCTGCACAGGACACCCCAAGGATCCCACTGGGTTCCAAGGTAGGAACGACTGGAAAACACCTGACAGCTGCTGCTGCAAGGGAGGGAGACAGCCCAAATATCCACACCCCTGCATGGGGCTGGCAGGGAAAACTGTTAACCTCAAAATTAAAACGAAAAATAAATTATTGTATCTTTTTTTAAAAAAAAATCTCTCTTTAGCTGCTGGTTTCTTTCCTGCAGCCACGTCCTCAGGGCTGGGTTTTCTCTTTCTTTACCTTATAGATTTTGGGAAGTTCGAGCTGGATCTCTCCATTCAGTTCATTTTACAACTAATCCATCCAAACCACATGGAAAATGGTTCTTGCACTGGTCACCCCAGTGGTCACCTGGAAAGGAGAGCTGCTGGGCCAGACTTTCACTGAAACGTGGCTGCTTTGGTTTCCTTGCTATCGCTGGCAAAAGTTAATTTATTCAAACCAAAATCTCCCAGTCTGAGAGAAGGAGAGGAAGAGGCTGGAACTGTACGAGCTTTTCCTTTAGGTTATTTTTTTGACCTCACAGACCTCCAGAGCCTCATGAATCCTCTTTAAAAGCCAATAAAACCACGACTGATTGGGAAAAGAATTTTTAAAGCCAGGCTCAAATTATTTTTTGTTATTTTATAAAACTCAAGTGAGACACGACAGGGATGAACCTTTTCAGAATTACCTTGGGGAAATATTTTGCCTTTTTTGAAGGCAGAGAGCAGCTCAGCAAAGCCACCAGTTAGTTCTTGATCTCCTTAAGACCTGAAGCAAAGACTGGAGGTACAACCAGAGGATATTGATGAGGTCAGCTGCAAACTCTTGGCCCAAAAGTGGGGGATCACTGGGGCAGAAAGGTGGAGGGAGGGACCAGCCCATCAGGTGGTCACCGTGGTTTTGTCAGGCTCTGACACCTCTGGGCCTACAAGCAGGTGAAACCTTGATCACTGGTGCATAATTACCTTATCTCTGATCTTAATTTCAAATATTTCTCCATGAAATGTTGTCTGTTTCCATTCCCACTCCTAAAAATTTCATATCAGCAAATGGCATAATGTCATATTTATATTAATTGGATATTCTGGGTTTACTGCTCGCTCCATTGGCAGGGGGGAGGGTTAGAAACCACGTAATATACAATCTAAAATATAAAATCCATGTTTGTGCACAGGGTATAATTTAATGCATGAGATACAGAAGATCTTCCAGCAGAGAGTGTTTTAAACAACAGCATTTTAGCCTCTGAAGCACGACGGCAGGGGAAACATTTTCCATGCTCAGTTTCTGTGCTATTGGAACATTTGTTTTTTATTCTGAATATTTCAGCACATCTATTTACCTGGCACTATATTTAGTACCACAGTACCAAGATGGCATATATAAAGATTCAATTGCAATTCCCATCTGATGTCCCTTCCCTCTCCTTTTTACCCCCTTTTTTATGTCCGCACTCTGAATTCAGCACAAAGTTGGTGTGTTTAATTTAAAAAGAAGTAAAACGCGCCAGGAGACGCCTCAGACCACTGCAAATCACCTACTTTATAGAGGCAGTAAAATTGTGTATCGGATTAAAAGTGATGCTGATCTGAAATTTATGATAACTTTTAATGGCATTATAATTTTTTTTCCCTGTGCGCTCCATCACCGGATCGTTTGGATGCACAGTGCAGCAAGATGAAATTTGTAAGGGAAGAACATTACCCAGGCGAGCTCCGAGAGGGGGGAGGCTCTGGAATAATGCAGGAGCCTCTCCTCGGCACGTGGAGGACGCTCTGTGGGGCTGGGTGTGGGGCCTGTGGACGAAGGTGGGAGGGAAACATCACCCCAGCTAAAGGTTATTTAGGAGGAGGACACTGGGACAAATCCATCCCGGAGCTTGCAAAGGTCTGGTGTTGGTTTTGTCTCTGCCCGTGTGAATCAAGGCTTGTTTCCCTCTGCTGGGGAAATCAAGGCTGAGGGATGTGGATCTGCCCTGAGACCACAGGGATCCTGCATTTGGCACAGCTCCACCCTTCTGAGGACACCTCCAACCAGCACCCAGCACCAGCACAGCTTTGGTGGAGAGAGATCCCCCTGAGCCTCCTTTGCTCCAGGCTGAGCCCCTTTCCCAGCTCCCTCAGCCGCTGCTGGTGCTCCAGCCCCTTCCCCAGCCCCATTCCCTTCCCTGGACCCGCTCCTGGAGCCACACACTGAAGGATTAGGGAAAGCTCAGACCATGATATCGTTACCTCAGTACCTCCTACTTGCCCAGCCAAGGAAATAAAGCACTACAGTAGTGTAATTAAACCCTCTGTCACAATCTTACACACAAGCAATCCCAAAATCTGTCCTTCCCGGACCTCAGCTTTGCAAAGCAACATTGTCCAACAGAAACATGGAGAGTAATGTATCACTCCTGTGAAATGAGCCTACATTACTAAAGCAATAGCAAATGCGTGGAAAGATTGAATTCATTTATTACCAGCCACAGGAAACTGAATCCCACTATTTCAATCTAAAAATTACTTGTGCCAGAGCAAACCCAGCTGGAGCTTGGAATTCTTCAGAGGTATCTCTGCATTCAAGGAACCAAATAGCACCGTGATGGCTTCAGGGAGCTGGGAAAACCTGCTGGCAAAGCCAGCAGATGCTGGAGGACAGGTTGTTCCAAGCAGACACCTGGCACGAAGTAGAGGAGCTCATTGGGGTGAATCTGTGCCATCCAGGAGGTGAAAGAACAGGAACTACAACTCCCATGAAGAAGGGGAAATTGTGTTGATACAAGGTGTGTGAAACCGGATGTCAGCTCAAAACCTCCTTAGGAATAGCACGGAGAGAACCCTGAATTATTTATCCACTGGCCACTCGCTCTGTAGAACATAAAGGAGAAAAAACAGTGGGTTTTCCAAGCCACGTCCCCAAGGACAGAGGGGATTCTGTCCCAGGGCACCGCCTCACCTTCCAGTGTGTTAACAGAGATGGGGGTCTGGGAGCAAACACAAGGACAGGTAACACAGCAGCTCTTTTGGAGAGGCTTTACTGCCTTCACTTGCAATGGGGCTCTTTTGCAAGATGAATTTGCGAAAAATAGGGAATTGCGTTGTCCACCTGGGCTCTGAACCGGTGTGTCCCCCACTGAAGGTATTTTGGGAACCACTCAGCCTCATTCTCGTGGATACCTGCTTCAATTACCATCCATGCAAAGTTTTGTAGTTTTGTAGTTTCCACTCTCCCCCTCCTTCTCTGCTTCATTTTCATCCTCTCCCCCCGCAAACGCCGTGATCCTGCTCCACAATAAAATACAACTGCTGTAAGTGATTGTTTTGCTATATTATGTGAAGTCAAAAACCTTTTGAATCGTATTTTGCAGTGAACCTGCCTTTGAATCCCCACGTTTTATCATTCCACAGCAACACATATAATTTCAAACAAACAAGCGAACAAACCCGATGAAAATGGCCTGAATCTCTTATCAGTCAGTTTTACACTGGCGTAACTCCATAAACTTCAGTGGAATTAATCTTGATTTACACTGTTGGGAGAGCAGGCACAGGCACTGTAAATAGCTGTACACCAGTGCACGACGCTTAAAAGCAGGCACACCAGAAATGCCTGGCAGGAGATGAGGATGAAGGCATAAAAAAGAAGCTTTCCCAGTGGTGCTAATCCATGGGCACAAGGATAAATCCCAAGAACAACAATGGAGAGGTTGTGGCACCCAGGGACCACAGTCCACGATGTGGAGAGACCCCGTTTATCGCACTGGTGGTGGCACCAGGTTGTGCCAGATGGGCACACAGCTCTCTGGGGACGTTGCTGCTGAGGTGGGACAGCCTGTGGGTTTCACACAGAGGAGAGGTTGGCTGGAGGGTGTGGGGAGGACCCCAGGTCTGTGTGTGCTCCATGGTCATGGCTGGAGTGGATTCTGCCGTGGATGTCGCGATGTGGCACCAGCAGAGCTTCGGGCTGCCTTCACGCTGAAGCCACTGGGAATGGGGCACCTCAAGCTGGTTTGGAGGTTCCAGCATTCCCAGAGAAGTGTGGGCTTCCACAGTTCCCAGGAATGCTGAGGGGATGTGCCCACCTGCAAGTCATCCCTTGGGACAGGTAACCTGTCCTCTCAAACACCTCATGGGAAACAGCACCAGGAGACACTTCCAAAAAAGTCCCTCAGGTGATCGAGGCATGAGGTCAGATTTGCTACCAGCTGTTTCCTCCAGAGAGAGAGGATATGGCTGCCCTAAACCAGGGATCAATCCCTCGGGGAGCAGCGTCATCCTCTGCCAGAGCTCCTGACCAGCCACTGGGGGTGGCAGCCAGTGCATTCCCTGCATGAATTATCCTTGACAGATCCATTTAGATTTAAATTCTGAAACCCAAACGGATTCTGTCTCTTCCCTGCTAATTGCCAGGGCAGGAGTTGGGGTGTGAGGCATCCTACCCAAGTCACTTCTCCCACCTGTGGTGGACACAACCAATGGGCTTTGCTATTCCAGCTATTTTCAAGCTCCTTTACTCCAAACCATGGCAGAATATGGATAACAAGACACCATTTAATTTTTCTCAGGGATACCGTTATTAATTTTCACTGAGGTTGCACTAGTTAGGACTTCAGGAGAGGTCAGAAGGCAGAGAAGAGCACACAACAAGGAAGAGGTGGGATCTGCCACAAAAAAGACAACGTGCATCCCAATGCCCTCCCAATCATTGCAATTACTGTGCTCCAGACACCTGTCTTGGAAAACAATCCAGCAAAGAGGCCAACGTGGAGCGATGCCTGGGCTGGGTTGGATCCTCAGCCCCATGATGGGTCCCTGAGTGAGGCAGCACAGCGAAGCTGGCACCAGGGACATGCCCAAGGGGGTGTCTGGTCACGGAGCACCTAGGCTTGCTGGATGCAAGCTGAGCCTGGAGCTGGTCATGGAGCATTGTGGCGCTTGCAGGGGAGCCCGTGAGGGGCTGTGCCAGGCAGGCAGGGGTCCAAAGGTGCCCAAAAAGGTTATTTTACTGATCCAAGTGTCTCTCACCCCAGTGACACGTGATAGAGTAAATGAGAAGGAGGGGGACCTTGCAGCATAGGGGACGCCTGCACCCGCCCCTTGATACTTTTCGTTTGACTCATTGTAATGTCAGCACATCTCTGGGTGCTCCATCATCCTCCCATCCTAACCTGTACAACATTTTGCACGTTTTCCAAAACCAAATCTTGGATTAAGCATTAAAAGCTGCACCTATTGATTAAAGTTTCAAGTGCTGCCACAGCATGGGAGGGAAAGCCCCAGGTTCCCGTACCCCTCCTGGGATGCACCGCAGCATCCCAGCTTGGCAGCCAGGCTCCACCCAACCCCAGGAGGATCAAAGGTGGTTAAGTAGCAGCCCAGACTTTATCCAATTGCTCTTATCAGTCTTCATAACACAGAGAAAACAACTCGACCATCTCTTGTGGGAAATAAATTGAGTTCTCCTCTGTATTAGCCCAATTGATGAGGCCCTGGTGAAGAGCTCCCAGAAGCAATTAAAGAGAGTGCTGTAGATCCACCTGTACCTGGATAACATTCTTGCTCTCCCCTTCTCCCTGGGTCCCTATCGCCCACTGGAATCAACACAAGGTGCATTAGAGATGATGCTTCATAAAGAAAAGCTGCTCTTCAGGCTGAGACAGCCTTGATCCAATTGCACTTCAATTAGCAGAGTGCAGGTCACAGGGACTCCTGGCCAAGCTGCAGCTGCAGAGATTTAGACAGAAGGATGCCTTGGAGTCCGGAAAGAGGATTCAGGGTGGAGCTTGCTCTATTTTCACATCCTCCACTTCCCATTTTGGCCACTTCCCAGTTGCCCTGCCAAGACCACTGGGCCCAGGCTGCCTGGAAAGCCCAGGTAATGTATTTCCAGATCTGTCAGAGCACACACCAGTTTTTCAATCAGTGACATCCAAGGCTTAACCTCATTTAAATATTCTCTCAGCAAAGGTCAAAACTTATCTGACTGTGGAGACCCCCCACTCTTACACCTGGAAAGGAAACATTTTGCTGTTAATGAATTCTTTCAGATGAAACCAGCAAAAATGTCAATGTAACAAATTAGACCCACATTGATTATTGGCTTAAAAAAAAAGTTAATGGTTGTGATCTGGGGAAGGGGGTTAGGCAGGTCTTTAAAGTGATGCACACATGCAATGCTTCATGTTCATGCAGGCTCTGGATGTGGCGTTTTAATTGAAAAAATGTGGTTAGGAATTCTCCATGTCTCATTCCTCTTTGCTCCTCGTGTTCCCCGCTGTGGAGGCAGCTGAAAGGTACCACCACCACTGTAAGCAAAGCTCTGCAGAAGCCATTTGTTCCCTGCTGTCTCCATGGGAAAAGGGCCACTGCCCACCACTGTGTTTGGGAAGCATCCAGGGGCCAAGGAGCCACATTTCATGGAGCAGCAAATGCTGCCAATGGAGCAGCTGACAGCCCAGTCTCAGGGGAAAAAGGCTTCACTCAGCTACAACGGGACCCAGGAGTAATTGAATGGTACCAGAGATTTCCAGAAGCTACCGATGGCCCAACACTATGGAGGCAAAGGTCCTGCAGAGACACAAGTCTGAGGAAACTACAGCAGGAGATGCCCCATCCCTGGAGGTGTTTAAGGGCAGGTTGGATTTGGAGCAACCTGGGCTAGTGGAAGGTGTCCCTGCCCATGGCAGGGCAGGAACTGGATGAGATTTAAGGTCCCTTCCAACCCAAACCATCCTGAGACTCCATGACCTGCCAGCAGTACAGATGTATTGAAATTATATAATGCAATTCCAGGCTGAAACTCCTCTGCCACCACCAAATTGGATGAAGAGCATCCCCTTCTCCCCCCTCTTTCCTGGCTCGAAATGTGACTTTTCCCACGCACAAAACACCATCAGTCAGGAGGGTGTGGCAGCAGAGAGGACCAGCAAAACCAGAGGATTTACATTTGGTGCTGGGGAAGGGACTGAGGCAGGATCCAAAGGGCAATTTCAGCAGCACACAATGAAGAGCAACCCAAGGCAACAGCAGTGACATGTGAGGACTCTGTAAAACCACGGTGTGGTCACTGTGAGGAGCTGGCTGAAATTGCACATATTTTTAATCAAAAATCCAGATTGTAGATTAAACTTTAGAAAGAAATCACGCAGCAGTATTTAATTAATGAAGGCTTTAAGTGACCTAGATGAAAATACTCCAACGATAACTCCTTGGCTGGCTTAAGTCAGTTTGCACTGATGATACATATTATATTTCCTGTCCACCGAAATAATCACCATTAATTCCCTGCCTGGAAAAGTCACTTTGCCCTCGTAAAGCATGTTTAGAGCAGCTCTGGAAATGAAGAGTGCGTTTAAGAGTCATGCAGTGATAGTTTGATTGCAGCCTGGGGTTGACTGAGGCCGTGCGGAAGGGTTGTGACCCCAAAGCAGGTGTGTGCCAAGCCCAGCACCCCGTACAATAAACCACGGTGTGAGTGCAGAAAATACATCCACATCCCAAAGCCTGGATTTTTACCTGACTTTTAATAAGCTAAAGCATTTGCTTCCTTTGACAGCAACAGGAGAAAACAACAAAAATTCCTCCTCTCCATTCCAGACCCCTCTGAAAAGGAGCATGACTACAGGCAAGTTTAACTGCAGCAGGCATGTCCTAGGGTAACAAGGATGTGATGAAACACACGCTTTACAACTGAGTTTAAAAAAAAAAGGGAAAGAAAAGCTACGTTCAATGGCAGAAAAAATTGATTTAACCACATAAAATATTACAAGCAAAAATCAGAGGTTAGAAGTAGAGTTGAAATGCAAACCATTACCTCCATTATCCAAAACAGGCTGTTTATTTACAGCTCGAAACTGTAGAAATGACTTGGCTTAATCGTAATTAAAACCTTTTGGTATCTTTAGAGCAGCAGAAGTGTTGCACGCAAAGGTAGCAGGGCCGTGAGGCGGAGGAGATGCTCAGGCGCACAACAAGGACATCTCGGGCTGCAAGGAGAACAAAACAAAAGCCTGACGAACACAATATTAGGCCGAGAACAATTCCGACTGTGGCAAGACAAGAGGCTCTGTAATTGAATTTACAAAAGGCCATGCAGCAAAACTAAAGCTAAACTACTTGTAACATCCATTAGCTGAGAGAGGCATTCCGAGGCAGCAAGGATCATCTGCAGGGAGAGGCACAAGAGGCTTCCGAGCTCCCTGCCACTCCAGGAGTCAGGAATCCCACAGCTCCCACCATGTCCTCCGGGCTGTGCTGCCCACCTGTGAATGGGCGGAAGGCTGGGCCTTTTCCTGGGCTTTTGCTGGGTGGTGTTGACTCACACAATGCTCATCCAACTTCCTCTGCTGAGATGGGATGGATAAGGACATGGAGATGTTGGAGAGATTCCAGAGCAGGCTCCAAGGGCGTGAGCCCCTCTGCTCTGGAAACAGGCTGGGCAAGCTGAGGGTGCTCAGCCTGGAGAGGAGAAGGCTCCAGGGAGAACTTAGAGCCCCTTACAGTGCTTAAAGGGGCTCCAGGAGAGCTGGAGAGGGACTTTGGATAACGGATGGAGGGACAGGACAAGGGGGAATGGCTTCCCACTGCCAGAGGACAGGGATAGATGGGATATTGGGAAGGAATTCTTCCCTGGGAGGGTGGGGAGGCCCTGGCACAGGGTGCCCAGAGAAGCTGTGGCTGCCCCTGGATCCCTGGAAGCGTCCAAGGCCAGGTTGGATGGGGCTTGGAGTACCCTGGGCTAGTGGAAGGTGTCCCTGCTCATGGCAGGGAGTGGGATGGGATGAACTTCAAGGTCTCTTCCAACGTAAACCATGATATGATATGGTATGATATGATATGATATAGGATAGGATAGAACAGGATAGGATAGGATAGAATATTACAAAAGTGTAAGACAAAAATGTAGAAAACCTTTGTTAAGCTGCCCCTGCAACCCCCAGCCCTACCACCAAGGCATCAACGGGAGCGGACCCTGCAAATGCTTCTGAACACGATCCCATTTCTGAAAGAAACTCTTCAGGCAGCCACAGTGCTGAGACACTGCTGAAGGCAGCCCCTGTGGGATCCGAAATCCTTCATGGAAGGGTCATTTTACACTTTTGCAATCTAAGTGAACATGCGTCTCCAAACATGGTGAACTGAGCTCTAACAGGTTGGAGAAACAGGATCTCTCACACCAGGGACTCAGCAGCCACAACCCAGATGATGTCTCTGGGGCACTGGACACAGAGGACATCCCATCCAACCTGCCCCTGCTCCCAGACCACCATGGAGCCTGGGGATGCCCTTCTGCAGTGTTTCCAGGACCATGGAAAGCTTTCTGGCACCCAGTGTCCCCTCCCTGATATCTCCCACGGTGACGAGTTGCCACCTGCAACCTCACCCTGCACAGCAAAATAGTGCCAGAAAGAGGTGCAAATAGCAAGGATTGGGTGTGCTGGAGGCAGATTCCAGAACTGGGTGTTCCCTTTGTGCACCGTGGTTGAGCCCAGACCCGGGCCATAGGATTTCCTCACCTGCACCAGGGCAAATCAGGCAGAATCCACTCAGGAAACTGTGGGAAGCAGGCATGGATGTGTCTCAACTAACTTCCTGATTAAAAAGGCAAAGGAAATGGAGCAAGAACAAGGATTTAGCAGCATTCAGAACATTCTGGCTGAGGTGCATCACTCTGAGTTGGAAAAGTGAGTGTCTTACCTGTCCCAGGCATCATTTTCTTCCCTGGTGAGCAACTCTGCCTGACAAGGCACACGCGAGGGAGGTGGAAGGTGCACAACGTGGTTTGTACCGGTATAATCTACTCCAAGGACATCCTCTTCACCTTGTCCTCCACTACCTGGTCCCTCTCTCCTGGTCTGGATGGCAAAACATAAATATGCCAGTTGCAGGCGCACATTAAACCAAGACTAAAGCTTCAGCTGGGGCTGTATCCAATTCTTTGGCACATCAAGGATGGGAAAGGAGGCACGGATGGCTTGTTCTCGAACCCACGCTCTCCCTGCCAGAGAGCTGTGCCAGAAGTTATCAAGAAAGCTGCAAAATGAAAGCATGATATGCTGTGGTAATTATGTGTGCTCGGATATATTTTTTTTTTCCACAAATGTTCTGCCTTTTAGTAAATATTCTTTAGCATCTCTGTTGTCCCATTGCAGAGCAAGTCAGCTGTGAAAATGATCTCCACACCGTGGTTAACTCTATCAGTGCCACACATGGCCTTTCCCTGGCCAGCTGGACTGGCTGGAAAGAGTTTGGGGGTTTGGAGGGACCGAGGAGACCCTCTGGCAGTGGCGTGGGAGGAAGTTTAGTGGCATCTGTGAGCAGTCAGTGCCTTATAAATGGTGGTAATTCAAGCAACACTCGGTGGTTGCTCAAAGAAGGTTTTCCCCACCTGAAGCAAAGAAAAAAGTTGCTCTGGACCCCTCCAAAAGCGAGACATTTTGGATATGCCTCTCACATCCATCGTTGTCCCCTACACCAGTCACACCACGTCTGTAAGGAGCCTGGAAAACTCCTTCCCCTGCGTGTTAATTGTCCCCTCTTTGAATAAACACACAAAGCTGGTGACTGGAGGTGTGTAAATATTTACAGGGCGTGCCCAAGGAGGGTCAGAAACCAATACATCACCTGAGGGAAGAATACAAGCTCAGCGACCGTAAAGCCCTGAGCAATTACAGTTAAGTAACTGCAATACCAGCACATATTTAAGTACTTACGCAAGGAAAAGGGGTTGATGACCTCGATTATATTTGCATTGTGTTTCCTGTTGTTAGCACTTCCTTGGCAGAATTACTGCAATACATCTTGGACTCCAATTTCATCTGCCAGCTCCACGAGACTGCAGCCAGCCTTTGGAGAGGTCCAAAAATGCTTAGGAGTCGGGCTGTATTTCTTCTTGTACAGCTCCTCTGTCTCGGCAGCTGCTCACGTCTCCAAACTGCCTTGTCAAGGAGAGGAGCGGGAGAAAATTTGCCCCAAAGATCCTCTGGAATTCAGGAATCACCCTCAGCAGATGGACGATGAAATCTTCACCTGGCTGGATCACGACTTCCCTGTTGAAAGGCTCCATGGAATGACGCATTTCAGAATAGATTGATTGATGCTATTGAAGAAAAAGGCAGCTTTATAAGTTTTTGTCTCGAGTAAAACCACAAAAATTTCATAGCGCTAGCCTGGGGGAGGCAACCTTTTGCAGGCAATTACAAATCTATTTGCAGATGACTTCTCACCTGAAGACTCCATGTAGGTAGACACCCAAAAAAATTAATTGTCATAAGGTGAAAGACCAAGGAGTTGTTAAATGCCCTAATCAGGGTGTTTGTTTTCTCAAGCCTGGAGAGAAGGACACAGGATTCAAAAACCTCCACATGGTGGCATTTAGGGACCTGATTCGCACTGGCCTTGGCAATGCTGGAGGGACTTGATGATCTTAGGAGGCTTTTGTAACCCAAGTGATCCCATGACCCTGGTGACATCCTATTCCCATGGTATTTTCCCTGCTTCAGCCAGCACTCAGGACACCTCAGTTGGGAGCAGCAAGGTGGTTTCAGCTGGTGTGTTCATCCTCTTTGCAGCTCATTCCCAAGGCAGGAATTCCTCCACTTCAGCCTGGAGACCATTCCTTATGGATTTGAGTTGGCTACGCAGAGCAGGGCATTCCATGGGCCTCTCCTTTGTGGGATTCCCCATTCCTTGTCACCAAGCTAAGGCTTCACCTGCTTTAATTGGAAAGAAAAGCTCAAACAATCCAAGCGCTCTCTTTGGTTGGGGCACCCACTTGGAGAGGTGTGTCCTGTCTATCCACAGCTTCCCACAGGAGGGAAGGAACACGGATCTTCCCATCTCCAACTCTGCTTCACAGGTCAGCTCCCAAAGCTCCTCCTTTCCCAGTGTGGGAACAGCCACTTGGAGCACTCTGTCCTGAAACGTGCGTCCAGCCTCAGGGGAAATCAACATTCCAAATTTTCTCATTATTGCAAAAACCTTCTCCTGCCAGCCCCAGCAGAGCAGCGCACGGTGCTGTCTCTCAGGGGGCCAGGTGCAATATGGAAATCTCCAGATGTTGGGGGATACAAACAGCTGGACCTGCTCTGAACAACACCAGTGTCCGGGACCAGCGTCACTGCACCCCCAGAGATGCCAGGAGGAGATGCAGAAAATCCCAGAACAGGCTGCTGTGGAAAAACCTCCTGCAAGTCCTGGAATGTGGCGGTTCCTCTCTTTTCTAACAGCTTTTTTCCTGGGTAGTATAACAGGAGAACTTGGCTGCAGCAATATCTTGGGGCAATGAATGCCCGAGGCTATGGATGAATTGCTCACAAAAGTGTCTTTTTATCAGTTTCAGTTCTGTTGCCTTTCAAGTTTATTCAGTGTCCCTTTGAATGAGACACTGTTGTAATTGTCTAAAAAATAAATTTGACTGCCTGCTTGACCTCCTTTATACCATTTATTGCAGTCATTTAATTTTCTAGTCATTCTTTCCTGGGAAAAAACAGACAATATTGTCACTCCAGCCACACTTGGAAGTCTTTGTATCATCTCTAAGCCTTTGTTGTTTCCTTGTTTGATTTCGGATGTGGCACAACCAGAACTTCTCACCAGCTTCAAGGTGGGAGCCTGCACTTGGCCATAGAAATGTCAGCTAGGGCACCAATTATTTATTTAAACAAGCCATTGTTTGTTGCTCCTTTTTGTCATTGGAAAAGGAGCAAACAGAATGGCCTGAATTGGAAGGGACCATAAAAATCCTACCAGATTCCACCCCTGGCCATGGGAAGGGACACCTCCCACTAGCCCAGGCTGCTCCAAGCCCTGTCCAACCTGTCTTTGGACACTTCCAGAGATCCAGGGGCAGCCACAGCTTCTCTGGGCACCCTGTGCCAGGGCTTCATCACCCTCACAGGGAGGAATTTCTTCCCAATATCCCATTTGAACCTATCCTCTTTCAATTTAAAGCCATTCCCCATTGTTCTCTCCATCCATCCCTTGTTCCCAGTCCCTCTCCAGCTCTCCTGGAGCCCCTTTAGGCCCTGGAAGGGGCTCTAAGTTAACCCTGGAGCCTTCTCTTCTCCAGGTGAACACCCCCAGCTCTCCCAGCCTGTTTCCAGGGCAGAGGGGCTCACGCCCTTGGAGCACCTCCATGGTCTGCTCTGGATTCACTGCAGCAGGTCGATGCCCTTCCCATGCTGAGGATCCCATCCTGCCATCCAAACATCCGTGTGTCCCTGCTGCTGGGCTCTGCCACGCTCCCTCCAGCTGCACCCACAAGGACCCACCACCGCTGATGCTCCACAAGTTGTCCCGAGCCCAGCTGTGTGTCCCAGCCCTGTGGTTTCCCCAGTCATTCACAGGCTGTTTCCAGACCTGGCCCTGCTCCACTGTTCTTCGATTTTCCACCCAGACACGATATTTCTCCCCGGTCTTGGAAGGGCTGGTAATGAATGGTATGAAATAGCAGTGAATATCCAGGCTTCTGCAGGGGGGAAATGGGATGGGATGCAGTCCAGGACTTGCCAGAGTGCTCCCCCAATTATTGGAAGGGGTCGCTGTTCAATGACAGGCACAAAGCCCGTCCTCTACGCTGGATGCATTTTCCCTGCAGCGCCGGGAGCCTTTGCCAGCCTGAGAAATGAGAGACTGGGGCTCAAAAGAAATAATCTTTTAAAACATAAATGGCCAAGCTGATTTACTTCCAAATACGCAACAGCAACAAAAAAAAATTGCTGTTGGGCAGGACCCTCGTTTGCCAAGTTTCAACGGAGCAAAATTTTACAGCGAAGTTATAAACACTTTAAATGCCATTGTTGGTTTATAATGGAAAACCTGGCAGGCTCTTAGCTGAGAGTGCTCTTCCAAGGAATGCTTACCATGATGCTTACTCCACATATGGGATAAGCTCGAGAGCCATGTGATAAATTTTGGATTCATGTGATAAACCACACAGAACCACCCTTATCCACTTGCTCCATGCTTTTCCCAGCTCTAGAACAATTCCAGAATTTCCTCCAGGAGTTCACTCCACTCAGCCAGTCACCTCACTCCAGTCTGCCAAAACCACTTTTGCTGATTCCCAAGGCTGAGAAATTCCTTTCCCAACTGAGCCACATGTAGAGGAGTAACGAGAACCCAGAGCCTTAAGAAGTATGTCTGACAAATAACAAAAAAATGAGTACTTTGATTATGGACAATACCCCAAGGAAGGGAAATTTAATGTAGTGTTGATGAACAGGTGCATAAAATCTTAATTTTAGTGGTAACAGGGGGTCATTTCCATGTCTTTTACTATGGCTTCTCCTTGGAAGTGAAGGAGGTACAGATGGACTGAACCAGCAGAAAGCACAGATTTGGGTGTCTGTGCTAAACAAGCATTCTGGAAAGCATCACTGTCTCCTGAAAAATTCCCCTCTGGGGATCTCACCTGGGGACTCCAGAATAAAGCCAAGCCCAGTCTCTTCAACAAACCTTGGCCAGGCCAACGAGATCCAATGGGGTGTGGGGTGCAGAAAGAGAAACCTGGGGATGTCCGCATGGAGTAGCTGCAGCCCTCTCTGACCCAGCTTCTCTGCCGTGGTTACATGTCCCTCCTCCAAGCTTTGTCAGGGCCTTTGGAACAGGGCTTGTTACTGGGTCTGTGCTCCAGCAGGTCATGGACTGCATCCCATGCCACATCCCCCTGCTGACACCTGGTTACCCACCGCTATTCCGTTCATTGCCAACCCCTCCAAAAACGAGGAAGAAATGTTGCCTGGGTGGAAATAACAAATCCTTTGTAACAGGGAGCTGGCCTTGTGAGAGGCTTGGATGGAGAGCCCAGTTCCAGCCCAGAGTGAGGCAGGGCTCCAAATGTCAGCCCCAAGCACAATGAAGCTCAGGAGGAAGAGTCACCAGCCCGTTTCTTCCCCCCAGGGCCTGAGCCTGGCCAGGCTGCGCCATGTCCATGTTCCAGAGATATTCCCAGGGTGCAGCCTCCGATGGCCTCATTCTGGAAGTTCCTTGGAAGCCAAGGAGGCTGTTGCAAGCCTCGTGCTTCGTTTGCATTCATTTCCTTCCCAAACTCTCATTACCCGAAAGAGAAAGAGAGAGAGAGAGTGAGTGCATTCAAGTGGAAATGGTTGGAGTGCACTTAGAGGAATTTAGCCAAAAGGAAAAGGATAGATGATGGTGGCTTTTTTAATTTTTTTTTTTTTATTCTCTCCAAAAAAAAAAAAAATCCTCCAGAACTTAAAACTGTTTTAATCAGCTGAAAAACATACGTGGGCTTTACAGCTCTGAGACAGCTTGCACAGGCTCTGATAAATGCCTATCGCTCATTTGCATACGCTAACAGCTACACTTTAATCAGCCTCCTAATCCCTGATGATATTAATGATTTTTTTTTATGCACTCTCTCTCTCCTCCCCCCCCCGCATTTTTTTTTTTTTTTCAGTATCATGTTTGCTAATTCAAAACCGATCAGCGGCTTCTGTGTGCCTTTTTTTATGCAGGAAATAATGGGTGAGCTTGGTACTCCTGTTATCCTGCTCTCACAAATAATTAAGACTACAAAGGGTACAAATCAGTCTGAATGCACGGCACAAAGGCTCAAGCTATGCAAAGGTCTTTTTCTCTCTCTCTCTCTTTCTCTCTTTTCATTTATTCTCTTCTTCTGACAAGAGGTGGCTTAGAAAGATACTTAGCAAAGCAATGAACTGGTCACTCCCAAAAAGCAAGAATTTCCTCGCCATTTTAAGTGCTCAGGATACACATAGGGACTTTTTTCTTTTTTTAGTATTTGTTTGTTCCATTATTTGGTGCATCCTGATTTTGGGGGAGGAGGCTGCCTGCTGGAGAAATCTTCATCAAACTGGTTTACCTTTGTTTTGGTGGCTCTTCTTTTCTCCTTGGGAGAACTAGGCATGGGAGGGTGACACAGATTTTGAGGGAGGGAGACCTGGAAAAGTCTTTCTTGCATATGTGGTGACAGGGAAGAGAAGCAAGGGAACAAACAAGTCCATGTGGTATGAAAAGCTGCCCAAAAGCGGGAGAATTCATCCAGCTCTAGAGGCTCCAGGTGTGTTCTGGTGTCAGCCCAGGCTCCAGACTACTCTGAGACCTCAGGCAAACTCCCAGCCCTTCAGGTAAATTCCTCCTGCCCTTTCCAAGGTCAAATCATAGATCCAGCTGCTCCAGTCCTGTAGACCCTTCCCTTCTCCTGTCCCCCCTCAGGAGCAGCCATGGAAGTTCGAGGTGGAGGTTGTGCAAGAGCCACTGTGTCACCTCTACAGCTCCGGTGTGCATGACTTCCCAGAGATCCTCCCTTTGGAACATGTTCTCACCTCAAAATTAAATCAGGTGCAAAACCAGTCTTTCTGAATCCCTCTGGACTTTGCTGGGAGCGTGAAACACGTGGCTCCACAGACCAACAAAAATGCCACGGACTGGGACTGATTTGAGCAGAAATGGATTGGTGGACACACAGAGACCAGCATGGTGGAGCAACCAGGGAAGACTGGCTAATATCCAGCTCTGGTGGGGTTGTAGCAGTGTGTCTCAATGCATTTGGTGACAAGGAGGGACCCAAGTCATGCCACCAGCTGTAACATCGACAACTACGGATGTAGTTCCATAAGAATTATGCACCGTAACACGGGATCACAGTTTGGAAAAGCCCTCCAAGATCATCGAGTCCAACCTGTGACCAATCCCTACCTTGTCACCCAGCCCAGAGCACTGAGGGCCACATCCAGGCCTTCCGTGGACACCTCCAGGGATGAGGACTCAACTGCCTCCCTGGGCAGCCCATTCCAATGCCTGACCACCCTTTATGTGAAGAAATTCCCTTGATGTCCAACCTGAAGATCCCCTGGCACAGTCTGAGGCCATTTCTTCTCATCCTGTCCTTTGTTCCCTGGGAGCAGAACCTGACCCCCACCTGGCTGCCCCCTCCTGTCTGGGAGCTGTGGAGAGCCAGAAGGTCCCTCCTGAGCCTCCTTTTCTCCAAACAACCCCATGAAGTCACACTGACACCAAAAGGCAGAACAGCTGAACCTGAGTGGGTGACAAAACAGGACACACCGAGTGCATACAGAAACCAATCAACATATCCGACAGAAAATAGTCACTTTCATTAAAACAAGCAAAATAAGGGTTTGAGCAAATGAAAAAAAACACAACGAAACATCTGAAGGAAGCCTGCAGTCATGTCTGGTGTGTGCAAGTCTAGACTTCCAAACTCCAGAGGATTTTCGTATTAGGAAGCTGGGTAAGGCTGATGGAAAAGATTCCTACTTCTGCTCAGTAATTCTTTCAGAAGGTGCAAGCAAACATCTCTGTAGGGTAATCTCAGCACTAACATATCGTGCCCAGATCTCAGAGGATTATCATGAGACTGAAGCAGCAGCATATCCTAAACCTTATGCTGAGGATAACCACGAGCACTGAGAACACAGAAATGTTTATGCTCTTTAGCAGAGTTTTGCAGTTGGCCAGGTGAGGGCAGGTGAATGAAGGCAGGTGTGATTACATAACCTCTGGCCAGGAAGTTTTTTGGGAATGCATGAGAGCACAGGTACTGTTTTTCCTGCTAATATTGCAACAACAGAGGGATACTCCCTGACCAAGACTCTTTGTGCAAGACTTGCTGCAACCCTTTCCAGGAAAAAATTCCTCCTGATGTCCAACCTGAACCTTCCCTGGCACAGCCTGAGGCTGCTTCTTCTTGTCCTGTCCCTGTTCCCTGGGAGCGGAGCCCGACCCCCCCCGGCTGCCCCCTCCTGTCAGGGACTTGTGCAGAGCCACAAGGTCCCCCCTGAGCCTCCTTTGCTCCAGCCTGAGCCCCTTTCCCAGCTCCCTCAGCCGCTCCTGGGGTTCCAGCCCCTTCCCCAGCTCTGTTCCCTTCCCTGGACACGCTCCAGCTCCTCAATGTCCTACTTGTCATGATGGCCCAGAACTGTCCCCAGGACTGGAGGTGCCTCACAGGTCCCAGCACAGAGGGACAGTCACTGCTCTGGGCCTGCTGGACACACCATGGCTGGGACAGCCCAGGGGCCATCGGCCTCTTGCCCACCTGAGCACACCTGGGCTCATGTCCAGCCATGGTGGACACCAGCACCCCCAGATCCCTTCCCAATGGGCCACTTGGATCTCATGGATAGTCCAGAACAACTCCAAGACAACTGAAAACAGAATAAGGTTTGGTGTAAAAAGGAGCTGCCATAGAAGCATCGACACTGGATTATTCCAAGGTTACCTGGGAGTATAAAACCCAAACTGATGCAAGGTCACTTTGGCTCTGGCCCTCTGGCAAGGTGACAATCTGAGCCATGGGCTAAAACCCACCAAAAGCTCTGCTTGTGCTTGGAATCCTGGCAATTGTTTTAGGTCACAAGTATTTTCATGAATATGTTTATGGGAGGAATTCAATCAAGGTTGAAAGAGACCATAAAGCACCAGGAGCCATAGAGAAAAATCCATTGTACAATGAGCCACCTGGACTTCAGGAAAAAAAAATGTAATGAAATTGCAAAAGTACTCATTAAATGTGAAATACAGGCCCAGTAAGGAGCTTAGAAGATATGCTTTCAAGAACACCTATAAATAATGAAAGCAATGAACTGCAGGAAGAGGAGTTTGAAGTAAATATGAGTCAAGTGCTACCCATGTCTGAAATGAAATTTGACAAGTTCAAACAAGTAACACAAAATGACCCAAGTTGACAACAGTTTGGGGAAAGTAATTCTACGAGGATGACCAAAGGAAATATCAAGACAGTGCTGAGCATAAAAACTTCCTGGGATTAGAGCTCTGAAATTGCTGCTGTTGACGGGGTTCTGCACAAAGGACACCCTGTCATAACACAATGTCTGCACAAGGGCACCAGCACTGAGTGGGTTTCAGGGACAGAAACCTATGGGATGCCATGGAAAGAACAGAGTTCTGATGGTCCCGGGTCTGAATGCCACCAGCAAAAGGGAAACTGGTGTCTTCAAAGCTGACACAATCCAGGGGGATGTAAAAGACTCTGCTGTGACCTAAGGGTGGGGTTAGGGTGGGTCCTCTTTTGGTCTACGCCTCCGTGATGGTAAATACGAAATCTCAGCTAAGATACTCAAGCCCACCTTCAGCTGACGTGTAACCAATCAAGAAAGGCATTGCAGAGCTCCCCTTTCTGCTTTTAGGGATTGCAGATGAGTCAAAGTGGAGCACAAACTCATGTTCTAGTGCCAAGGTGTTCATTGACACCAGCGGCACCAAGGCAGTGCCCTCAAGTCCCCAAAATACATGAAAGATCTCCTCACTGTGGGTGGAATCATGGAATCCTTAAGGTTGGAAAGACCTCCAGGATTATGGAGTCCAACCTTTTAACCAGTACCACAAAGCCCACTAGATGGAAAGTCAGTGGGGAAAAGGAGAAGAGGAATTGTGCTCAAATAAGAGCAAAGAACTGAAAGGAAACCCTAATTCCTATCACGTGAGAAGGAGGCATTAAATGCACCCCTTTCTTGACTCCGTATTATGGATTTACTTCCATAAATTACAAAGGACATACAGCCCATTTCGTGGCTGATCCACACAGGAAAAGGAATCCTGAAGGCAACAGGGACCTCTTGCAGGTGTCCCCTTCATTTGAAAACCTGGCTCCATCACGACTCCTGCAGATGTTTCCACTGTTGACAGATTTACTCCGGTGTCAAAATTAATTGGAGCCAAGAAGAATTATTCACCCAACAAACTGAATCTTTGAAGAGGGTCAAGACTCTTTCATGTTCCATCATCCAGTAAAAAAATATAATAATCATGATCCCATCAGTACCCCCTGGGAAATAGCAGCTGATAATGGCACATCACAAAGCAGGATGTTGCTCTTGTAAGCTGCCGTTATCTGTTCCTACAAGGACAGGCCACGAAGGCCAGCAACCTCCCCACATCCAAATCAGCTTTGCAAACCCTTTTTAAATTTTTTTCGATTGTTGATGCACTTTGTCATCTCCGTGCACTCACAAAAAGATCAATTTGCTCATTCAGAGGAGAAGAGAATGGTGAGCATG
>NW_008237227.1:339509-344509 GCF_000691975.1 Corvus brachyrhynchos | reverse complement strand
GGATGATCTAAAGAATTAGAGATGCTCACAAAGCTTGATTTCATTTCCCCTCTTCATGTACCTGATGCTCCTGACTTAGATTCAAATTGTTTTTCGCAGGGGGTCTGTGCCTTACCCAGCACGCTCAACACTGGTCCTTCCTTCAGCAACTCCTTGGATATTCTAAGTTTTAGCTGCATCACCGGTGCTTGCACCATGTCCAGATCCTGCACTGCTTAAAAGCCAATCATTACCAATGAGGTGCTTTTGTTTGCAGAGCTGAACCAAACCAAAACACCTAAACCAGGTGTTCTAGCTGGGAACAATTTTTGAGAGTACAGCCAAAACAGCTCAGCAAATTTGGCATGACTTGATGGGCTTTGGGATAGAAAAGATTCAGAGGGAAAGTCTCCCCAGCCTTGGAGATAGGGTAAAAACGATGCCTTGTAATGATGGTTCCCAAAAGTTCCCACTCTCAGGGCTCTCACCTCAACCCACCTCTGATCCCAGGGGAGGAGATGTGGGCACAAAGGGCTATGGACTGGTCCTGCAAGCAGTTGGGATGATCAGAGTAGAAGCTGTAAGACCTTCCAAGGAGTTACACACCTCATATACAGACAGTCTCTCTTTCCCCATTCATCTCCTTGGATGATCCATTCTGTACTCCCCTCCCACCTCTGCTCAGAAATCCTTTATCCCACACAATCAGTGTGTTTGCCTCCCTGTCATGTGAGAAATGCTTCAGGTGTAGGAAATCCACGCTGCATTCTCATTATTCCAGGGCTAATCCCCGCACCAGGCTGCCAACCTGCCCTGGGAAGGAGGAATCCTCCTTCCTTCCTGGAGCCATGGGCTGCACGGGCTCCAAACTTCAGGGCAAGCCTTCTCTTCTCAGCACATCTGCAGAAGCATCTCGCTTGGCCAAAACCAGGGAGTTTCACGGAGTTCAAAGTCCCAGATCAGTCCCAAAGCCAAATTTCAAATCCCTGTGAAAATAAAAATAAAGCATGAAAGCGCCAGAATTTCCCAACAATGTGGGTGTTGGATTTTTTTCCCCTTAAATAACTATAAAACAATGCCTTTTCCCCATATCACACTCTTGGATGTGGTTAAACTCTATTTCCCTCCTGCTTCCTCACACACACACACACACATTCACGTACACAAAGCCCAGCCCGAGCCAACGGCCTGCAACTGAAAATTTCAGCCTGAACTGTTCCATGTTGGCAAGGATTTAGCATTGGAAAAGAGAATCTTTTAATGGGAAATGTTTGGCAACCTGAATTGTAGGCATCACTGCCAGCTCCACCAATAATTATAGCTTCGTTTAGGAATCATCTGTGTGCTGAAGAATACATTTAATGACAAAAGCATTTGCCAGTGATATTCAACTTCCAACTGACTAGGAGACAGCATGGGATGCAGGAATGACCTTGCACTGCCTGTTTGCCTCCAGACCTTCAGCCTGAGCCACAGGGAGCTGCTCCATTGGGTATTTTAGACAAGCCTCAAGGAAGCTTTGCTTCCCTTCCATCTCTAACCTGCCCCAGGCCACAGGGAGAACTTCATCTTATCTTTATATATAAGGTGATGTCTTACTCCCCATGGACAACCAGCAGGAAAGTCTCTTGAATCTTTATGGGACCTGCAATGGATTCAGAGAAGATAAACAACACAGTCTCTCTCTGCTCCACAGCTTTCCAGTGGAGCCAGCCAGCTTCAGACACAAAAAATTCTCTGTGCATACACAAATTCCAACAGCTCCATCCAAACTTTGCTGCTTTCTGCACATGACAGCCATCCCCCCACTGGAAGGCTCTGGCTGAGAGCTGAACCTGTCCCTGTCTGGCTCTTCACTGCTTTTCCAGCTGCCAGATGTCTCCTGATTCATGGAGCACCAGACCCTGGTCCTGGTCCAGCTGGGTCTCCACCAGCTGCCTCAGCAACCTCACCCTGAAGACCTCAGTGCACAGAGCCACACGAGGCACTGAAGGCAGGTTGGAGCTCTCACCATCTGGAGGAACCTGAATGAGTTGCAGATTAGATACTGGGGAGAAATTGTTCTCTGTGAGGGTGGTGAGGCCCTGGCACAGGGTGCCCAGAGCAGCTGTGGCTGCCCCTGGATCCCTGGAAGTGTCCAAGGCCAGGTTGGACAGGGCTTGGAGCAGCCTGGGCTAGTGGAAGGTGTCCCTCCCCTGGAAGAGGGTGGAAATGGGATGATTCTTAAGGTCCCTTCCAACCCGAACCATTCTGGGATTCTATCAACCTCAAAGAGGAAACTGCCAAATGGTGAGTATCTCCAAAGAATGAAATCCTCCCAGCCCTCTGTCCCTGTCCCAGCACCTTCCATTTGTCCTGGGCTCCAACCCCACAACCATTTTATTGGTTTCCATTGGTCTTGCTCCAGTTTGGCAGCATCTTTTGTACTGGGGTCCCCAAACTGCCCACAGTATTCCAGATGTGGAATACTCACACTGTTGAAGAAATATCCCTTCTCTTGACCTGCTGGCCATGGCAACATCCTGGGAGCAACAGTTTTCGTGCCTTACAAACTAAATTATGGCCAAGGGCCAGATTGGCCTCCAGACAAGGCTAGAATACGACTCTATCCTGCTCAGGTTCCTAATTTTACCATTACATCAGTGTTAAAAAACAAAACAAAACAAAACGAAAACAAAAACAAAACAAAACAAAAAACCCACGAAGAGAAAGAAAGTCTTTGATAACTGTAAAAACATTCATAACTAACTCACATTCAGAACACAGTGAGAAGGAAAGACTATGCTTTGAAAATCTACTTTTTGAGATTACGGAATAGCTCCTCTATGCCTTCCCTGGTTAGAAACCAGCCAGGCAATAACAAAGTTTTTCCATGGTTAACAGTTCCCTGTTCAAAACGGAGCTTTTCCTTTCAAAAGTATCCTATTCTCACTTGAATTCGGCTTTTCCCTTGAGGCACGAGGATTCATATTCTTTCCAAAGGGTATTTATGCTGGGATTTAATCCTGTCCCTTGCCATTTGAGTGGCTCTTATAATTTAGACTAACACACAGCACCCTGCCCTCCCAGCTCTGGGATGGCCCTGGCACAAGGGAACGTGTTATGAGATGTCTGAAATCAAGTTATTATCTCTTCCATGAATTGAAACCTTCTCAGAGACAATGTTTTACAGATAAACCTTATTTCCAGGTTTCAGCTAATATCCTAATACTATTTTAAACCCAAACATTCTTAATTCTCCCTTTTCTTGTAGATATTAGCAACTCCTTTGTCCTTAATGCCACTTTAATAACACCCTTGTTTTAGAATTTCCATGGGGTTTAAATATTGTCTTTAGCATTTTAAGCCAGTCTCCAACACTTGCCAGTGTTTCACAGCTCCTGGCAAACCTCCTGGGAATCTTGTAGAGTCAGAAAGGAGGGTGTGATTCTCACTCCCTCACCCTCCCCATCCATCCCTACTGGACACAGGTGTCCCATTGCTCAGTCCAGGCAAGTTTGTGGCACCAGTTACAGAGGTTTTTTTGGCCAAGGCAGGAACCGGTATGATTTGGGCACAAATTGGCCAAGCCAACCTGCAACCGCCTGTCCTGCTCATTTGGACCTGGATGCCCCCAGAACTGCCCACCTCAGGAGCTGGCAAAGGCAGCTCAGCAGGGAGGTACAAGCAGAGCTTCTCTGCCCATAGGCAGGTGCAGGGGACTGAGGGGTGGTGTCCTTTTTGGGAGACTGGACCAGGATGTGGGAGGGCAAAGGAGGTGTCCAAAGGATAGAATCCTTTAGGTTGGAAAAGACTGCCAGGATCAGAGTCCAACCATTCCCCCAGCACTGCCAAGGCCCCACTGACCCATGTCCCCAAGTGCCACATCCACACGGCTTTTCAATCCCTCCAGGGATGGGGACTCCACCATGGCCTTGGACAATGTTCCCAGGGGAGGTGTCATGGGATGCCCAGGAGAGCTCAGCACATGGACACAGCGTGTCTTTTCTTCTTCCTGGGAAGGGTGTGAGCAGTTCTCCCCGCCCATGAACCGGCAGGAGACCCAGAGGTGCCCTTTGATGCTCAGGTGAAGCCACTGTCACTGCAACTCAATTTCTTCATCTCTAATTAAGAGCCTCGAAGCTTCCAACCCCCCTCCCACCATCCTGGTGCCTGGCGATGTATCAGAGGTGTCAGAGCAGGACAAAGCTCTCTGGAGCCTCCCGAGCCTGCAATGCAGGCTCCTTGTCAGCCTGGTCCCATTTTGCATGATGCTGTGATATGTAAATCAAACAAAAGCAGCCCTGGTTTGCAGGCGCACTTTAAATTTAGTATCTCAAAAGCATTGCATTTAGGCTTAATAAAAGTTATGATACGTTGATTAAATACCAGCTGAGGGCTGAAAGAGCACTTCCTGAGCTTTAGAAGGCTGCAGGCAATAAATTGAGTTGCCATCTAATTATTCTGGCTGACTGGGATCTCCACAATGGATCACAAGGCATATTTGTCACAATGCTGGGGAAGGAGGGCGCCAGCCCTTTTAAACTTTAAATTTTTGGGGCCTGGGCTCAATCCTACTTCTGCCCAGGCCATAAAGCACAGACACCTGCCTGCTCTGCCAGGTTCCCAGCATATGCACTGCAGAGCCACCACATCTTGCATGAGTTCCCTGGGAGATTTATGCAGCCCATGAATTTCCCACCCCGAGCCAAAAACAGGACAAATTTTGTCCGTAACAGGACAAATTTGAGCCCTGTGTGTGACAGAGACCAGCAAGATGTGTGTATCATCCACCAGCTTCCTGAGAGGAGACAATAAACCTTCTCCACTGCAGAGAAGGGGTGGAGCAAACCTCTCCCAAAGCCCTAACTCAGGGGTGGGCAAGGATGAGCACCCCCACACACTGACATCACACCCTTAACACATCCAGGAGCTCTCTTGGGAACAGGGAAGTTCTGCAGAAGGAAAAGCCTATAATCCATCTGGCTTATCCAAACAGCTTTCTGTGATCACTCACAATCCAAATCCATCTGCCTCAGACT
>NW_008237227.1:337270-339468 GCF_000691975.1 Corvus brachyrhynchos | reverse complement strand
AGCATCTTGGAATAAAAGTTTAAGACATTGGAAACAGATTCCAGGCACAACTCAGACTCACTCTTGCCCTTGGGAAGTCATTTATTCTTCTGAGTCCAAACTTTCCCCAATAAACCTGGTTTTATTCCTTAACATATTCACGGGATAGAATTCCTTAATATATTCAATGTCAGAGTTGGAGTTTTTCCGCATGTGCAGCCCCTGGGACAACAGGGACCCAACCTGTTATCCTTGTCATCGGGGAAACAATTTATCCTGGGCGTGCAAGATGATAGAAAGAGTTCTTTAAACAGGGGTACAAAGGGTTGATTCATCCTGAATGAACCAATCCTTTCTTTATTTGGATACAGCTGTGAGCCACTCGTTCCATGTAAGAAATCTGCAGCACACAGGTGAGTGCCAGCATCAGCTCTCAAAGTACTCGACACTTTTAGACTCTCCATGGGGAATGTGCCTCCAGATACATGGATCCAGCCTCTTTTCCACACTGAGCAACCCATTAATGCCCAGCAAGAGACGACTCAGCATCCTGCTTGGGAAGCTTTTGGGATTAGCCCATGACCAATGAGCCAACAGTTACGATGGATCTTCTTCCCTTCTCATTTATTCAGGGCTGGGAGCAGCCAGAGGGAAGAAGGGAATTGGTTTGGGTTTTTAACACCCTGAAATAACTTCCACATTCCATGTGTCATTTCCAGGTTCAGGTAAGCGGGAGTCTTTTTCCATCGACTGGCAAATCATTCAATCCCTGAAATGCTGAATTAAAACAATGCCGCAAAATACCATGCTGGAATCACACATAACATTATCCTGGATTTTCAAGTGCACTCTAGCAAGGGTGAAAAGTGTAAGGTGATCCAGAGCTGGGTGTCAAGCTCTGCCACAATAGAATTCAAAATAATTGTGCTGTTGTTTGACAGGCAGTAAAATTCATGGTGGTCTATTAAATCAATGGCAATGTAATGTGGAACACTGCAGATTAAAAAGAAAAAAAAGGCAGAGTTCACAAAGGGAGGCCATTGGAAAGAATCCCTTTGGAGCTTCTAATAGGGTTGATTTGCAGCAGGAAAGGCTGATACATGCAAGACAGAATAGAGAGAAGGGAAAACAAGACTGGGAGAGAGAATCAGGAAGAGAAAAAGCAAAATAAATGTAAAAGAGGAGACGAGAGAGGGTGAAATGGGAATGAAATAATTGTAAAGAAAGTACTAACAAGTAGTTATTGTATATAGACACCTCGTTCTTAGCACCTTTCACACCTTGTGCCTGTTTTGTTCTGCCAGCTCCTGGATACAGCCTGCTCCAGCTGCCAGGAAGAGACCGATGGATTAAGGTCAGAAAGTGGAATCTGCTTTTATTATCTTCAGCAGAATTCATCCCAAAGGCAGGAAACCCCTCCAATTTTAGAAAAGGAACTTAAAACACTTGTCTCAAAGCCAGGCTGAGGCACAGTGAGTGTAGAAGTGGTGTTGGAAGAGTATGACTTCCCATGGCTGGATGTATCTTCTCCTGGCTGGAGATAAGTTTCCAATCCTGATAAGAAACCCAGAGTGTTCACACTCCCAGGGCCAGTCAGGCACTACAGCCCACTTGTGCCATAACCTATTCTAAAATGCAACAGGGGCATCTTGCACCCAGGAATTCTGGTGGCTCTAGGACCTGGGAAATCCCTTTGCATTAAACCACAAGTGGCATCATGAGGTTTTCCTTCCCGGTTCCAGGGAAGCAGCTGTGCCAAAGGCGTTTGTGAAGAGGAGTGTGGGTTTGTGCCTGGATGCATTCATTACCTGGAGTGAGTGGGAGCCAAGCCTGGAGAAGGCTGTGCTGGCCATGAGGAGTTCCAACTCCCAAGTGTAGCAGTAGAAGGATTTCCATTTCCTTCAGACACTTGGAGCCTGTTCCACAGCAGTGGCTGAACGGGAGGGAAGCTTTCAGAGAGCCCTTTCGTTGTGAATTAAGAGGCAAACAGTCCTGAGGGATTCAGGAGAGGCCGCTCCAGCAGTTAATTGCTCTCACTGTCAGCATCTTATTTTCCTTGGGAATTTATCACACTTCAGCCCGATCAAGAGCTCCCATTAGGAGCTCTCAGTTCTAAGAGTTCAGTGGGAAGTGCTGGGTCTATTAGAGCAAAGATCCCTCTAGTACCTGGTGCAGGTGCTTAGAACATCCCACCCCATCATTCTGGCTTAGAACATCCC
>NW_008237227.1:331885-336728 GCF_000691975.1 Corvus brachyrhynchos | reverse complement strand
ATTCCTGCTTAGAACATCCCACTCCATTGTTCCTGCAGAGCACATCCCACCCCATCATTCCCACTTATCCAAGACTCTTCATCTCAAGGGTGTTTTAGTCACCGAGTTCATCCACTTGACACAAACTGTGCCAGCTCTCACGTTTCCCTTGGTCAGAGAGAATCCAGAACATGACGACATAAAAGAGCCACTTTCCCAAAGGAATAAGCCTCACCATGGGGTAATTACAGCATCATTTAGGAATTAGTGAATTCCACCATGGTTCCTGATGGGACACAGCACCATTGCTGGGAGCACTGGGAGACACGAGGGAGAAGAGATGGAGAGAAACATCCCACTCCTGACACAGCAGAGCCAAGACCAACCAAGACTTTGGGTCATGTCCCCAGTGTAAAAACTGAGCAATAATTATAAATCCCACTCAGTTTTAATAATCCCAGCAAAATGCAAGTCCTTCCTTTCTCACCACAGGATCACTGAGGTTGGAAAAGACCTCCAAGATCATCGAGTCCAACCTGTGTCCAATCCCCACCTTGCCACCAGCCCAGAGCACTGAGTGCCACGTGCAGGCATTCCTTGGACACTTCCAGGATTGGGGACTCCCTGAACAGCCTCTTCCAATGCCTGATAAGTTTTTCCACACAGAAACTCCTTCTGAAGTGGGGGCCTAACCCAGAAGACTGGGACAACCAAGGTTTGTCCCCTTTTCTGGGACAAACAGTCAAGGCAACAAAGATGAGGAGATTTCTACAGCCTCTCTCAAAGTCTTAAAACCCTGAGCTGAAAGAGAAAGGCACCAGCTGGAGCTGCACAATGGTGTGAGCAAACCCTTCTTTGAACAGACCCCACTGCGCTCTCATCTCCAGTCTTGAAATAAAACCAGGTGAAAGGCTGGGAGAGCTGGGATTGTTCCGCCTGGAGAAGAGAAGCTTCAGGATGACCGAATTGTGGCCTTCCAGCGCCTGAAGGAGCCGACAAGAAGTAAGGAGAGAGATTATTTCCAAGGGGCTGGAGTGGTAGGACAAGGGGGAATGGCTTCCCACTGCCAGAGGGCAGGGATAGATGGGATATTGGGAAGGAATCCTTCCCTGTGAGGGTGGGGAGGCCCTGGCACAGGGTGCCCAGAGCAGCTGGGGCTGCTCCTGGATCCCTGGCAGTGTCCAAGGCCAGGCTGGACGGGGCTTGGAGCAACCTGGGCTAGTGGGAGGTGTCCCTGCCCATGGCAGGGGGCGGAATGGGATGGGCTTAAGAGCCCTTCCAACCCAAACCCGTAATTCTATGACTCATTAGACTTTCAGCACAGGACCTCCAAAGAAACAGTTTGCTTTTGATTGTTATATCCCATGATTTCTGAGAAAATTTGGTTTGCAAGACTTTCTTTTAGACTTCCGTTTAGACCTCTGCTGAAAGCAACCACCATGCTTCAAATCTGTATGGCCCTTTTACTGAATTTCCTACAGATGAACCTTAAATCCTCCCAAAACTGTCATTAACTTACCTGTGGGGACACATCCAAAGAGGTCTCAACACAGAAGATGCTTTGTCCTTCCACAAACCTCCAACTCATAGGTTCCAAAAAATCAGGATTCGTATCAAATCCACACTCTGCTTCTGCCTAAAGGCTCTCAGGATCTGATGGTTCATTCAACTACGAATTCACTTCTTCACCTCTTATTTCTTCTCACTCTGAAGGACAAAGCTCAAAGTTGTTCAGGCGAGTTTCCTCATTTTTACAGATGTGTTACATAAAAATTTATGTAAGACTCAACATTACTCCCAAATAGACATATTTGGAATAAATACACTTGAAATACATTATCTGACTGCTGCTATTTCCTTTGACCACCAATGAAAATGGAAATCTGGAGCTTCCAACTTGTCAAAAAAAAAAAAAATTTAGGAGCAGTTCAAGGAAGGATTTTTTTCTTTTTCTTCTGCAATTGTTCAATTAGGACATCATGGACAAGGAAATACAGCTGGGTAGAAAAAAAAAAAGACGTCAAACACTTTTAGGATTAATAAATAGGTGTAGAATGAGGATTTGCCTATTTTGTAGACTTGAAAATCAGTGGAATAACCCATCTGGCAAAGCTTACAGGATATGTATGGATCAAGGTATTAAAGATAACCAGATAGGAGCCAAACAGCTCTGGTAACTGTGTGAGTCACTGTGTGAAGAGTCACTTGGGATTATGTATTAGGACTGTGCTGTGTCACCCCCGACTAAAGCAGCAGTGTAACTATCCAAGGAATGTTGAAGAGACTTAACACTGTGGATTATAAAGTACTCCTACTTTTGTCTCTCTGGGTTTTTTTTAAATGCATCTTCAGGCGTGCTTAATTATATCATGTTTAAAAGTCAGCCAAGTCTTGAAGTTACATTCCACAACAAAAAAAATTAGGAGTTTAGCAAATGAATGTGCTGTCCTTTGGATCCCACTGTAAAGAATTCCTTCGGTTTGAACAGCGCTGTTGTCAGCTGAGAATCTGTCACTCGCTGGCGGTGTGCTTTCACCACCTATAAAACACAATTCATACAATAAACCCAGGTATTGCAGTGGTAATTAAAATCCAAAAGCAATTAGCCTTTTGTTTATTTCACTTGGGAATCTGACTAAAACCTAAATGAGAAAACCAAAATAAAAAAATCTCCAGCTTAGGCATAGTCCCAGATGCCTGAGTGATGTCCTAATTAAGCTGTATTACAGCATCACAACATAAGCCTGCCCACGTATGAATGTATAGATGTGCGTGTGTGCACTTCATTATGTGCTGCGCAGCCCTGACAGCCTCAACAACTCATTCTCACCATCCCAGCAAGTGGCAATTGAGGATTGAAGCACCAGAGGGGAAAAAAAACCAACCAAGTAACCTGCCTAAGGCTTTCCTAGAAGGACTTGGGAATGTGCACGTTCATCTGTGAGGATGCAAAGGCTCTGGAAGCTCCTCTTGAGGGAGATTCCTGTAGGATTGCAGGTGTTGAGGTTAGAGGCACCCAGGTTGTGCAGAATGAGGGGATGATGTGTCCGAGCTTGAGCAGGGAATTGCCCACACAACCTTCATCGATTCAGAAGGGTCTCTCGTGGCCTGAGATTTGCCCCTCCTGACCCACAAAGGGAGGTGGAAAATCCTTTCTTCAGACCCTCAGAGGCAACCCCTTCAAAGAAATTTCCGTCCTAGAATGGTTTGGGTTGGAAGGGACCTTAAAGCTCATCTCACGCCACCCCCTGCCATGGGCAGGGACACCTTCCACTAGCCCAGGTTGCTCCAAGCCCTGTCCAGCCCAACCTTGGACACTTCCAGGGATGGGGCAACACCAGCTTCTGTGGGCACCCTGTGCCAGGGCCTCCCCACCTTCTCAGGGAAGTGGGTTCAAAAGTCCTTGGACATCATCATATGAATGAACTCCAGTATTGTGGAGTCAACTCCCACAGATTGCTGGTTTCACCCTTCCAGAACCTTTTAAAGTTGGAGCAGACCAGGCTCTCGGCAGGAGTTGGAGACATCCAGGATGAGGTTCTGGCCACGGGTGCAATGCCTAAATGGAATCAAGATAGGAGAAGGGTTATTTTCCAACTGCAGCTGTGCAGAAGTACAGGCCTGGGAGCAGAAAAAAGGGAAATTAATTATTTCTGAAGGACACCAGGCCCAAAAACCCCTCTGGAAATGCTGTACCCAGCCTCAGACTAAATAATACATCGATGACATCAACTGCTTGACTGTGGATTTCAAAGTCACACACAGGAATATTCCTATGCATAAAAATAACACCCAACCTCTTCCTTGTGCATTATTAATATCAACCCCCTTGATTTGCATAACTGCATCGTCCACGTGTGTGCGTCCACAAATTCACCTGCAAATGTCTCCAGGAAAAATGGCAGGATCGGTGTTTGCTGTCAGTCTGGAGTGAGGAGTAGCACCCAACTCCAGCAGTCAAAGGAGGAATAAAACTCGGGACTGTTAAACCCAAACAGAAGCATTCAGGGTTTGTATTTGTTTGTACACTATTTAAATAGTTAAACTGCAGTTTATAAGGCACAAGTAAAGGGAACACCTTCAGCTTTACATCATTCTTTCACGACTTTCACAGATGCCAAGCAAGGAAGGCACCAGTGATAAACCATGGGAGAGGTGGGAAGTTCTCGGTCTGTCCTGTTATGGCTGGAAAATAAAGAGACAGGGATGAAGGGTTGGATGTGGGCAGCTGGGAAGAGTTGGACTCGCCTGATTAACCCCCCAAATAGCCACTAAGGACCCTTTTTAAGGAGCTGCCTCCCCACATAGCAGTTTGGTGACAGATTTTTTGTGTGCTGGATCTACCCAACCCCACGGGAGAACACCCCCAGCCCAGTGCCACGTGTGGCACACTGGTGACACCTCCAACACTCCACTTGGGTGCCACTTTGCAGAGCAGACACTGCTGGCAAAAGCACATTGTGTTATCAGCTCGAAGCCACTCTCAGACCCCCCAGCCAGGAGTTTGGCCCTTGTGCTCCAGCCCTTTCCATTCCCCACCACCCTCTACCTGTGGCAGGCATCCAAAACTGGCAGCAGCATTCCAGAGGGGGAGCGTCCGCCTGGCTTTTCTGAGGGGTTTAATCTGTTCAGATGCTTTCCAAGAAGTCTTTAGCAGCCCAGACAAGCTTGACTCTCTGGTTTTTCTAGATGTGCCCCAGCTACAATTCCCACTTCCAGCCATTTTTCCCTCTCTGGGGATACTGAAGGAGCCTTCTTCGTAACTCGATTCTCATACGATTACATTGATGCTCATAATTTGTGTTGAAACCAATCGATTCTTTGTCCTACTTGTTATAATCCCTCCTGACACATCCTTCCACCT
>NW_008237227.1:329045-331821 GCF_000691975.1 Corvus brachyrhynchos | reverse complement strand
TTCCTGAGTTGTCCTTGAGCTGAGAGGTTTGGGATGCAGAAGCCTGCCCAGCTCTGAGCATGGACCCACGTACAGCCCCACAGAAGTCCCTTGCACCCTGAATTATTTTATGACTGGTATTAAATAAATCTCAATCTCCGTGTAGCACCATCCAGTGAGAAAAAATAAAGTCATTTTCCCTGCAAGGCCAGAGACTCTGTGTTTTCCCTTCCTCTCCTGGATGATCAATCCCACTTTTTTAATGCTGGGAGCATTTCAAGGCACAGGAGAAGCCACCAGCTATAACAAGAACATGCCTGGTGAAGCCTCCCCACCTCCCAGCCAGCTGGGAGCCCATGCAGCAGCTAAGCCCTATCCAGGGGTTTATGTGGAGCCTTTGTGCTCCATTTAGCTCACAGTGAACCTCCCAAAGGACATTTTCAGGGAGTAAATGCACCGAGAGGTTCGTGTTTGCAATTCCATGAAGCCCAGGCTCAGGGATCTCACAGCACTACCTGCTACTCCCCATCCAGAGCTTTATTTTCACGCCCTCTAAAATGTCAAAAAATTAGCATGAGCTTCCACTGCCCATGAAAGAGTTAATCCAAATCACCTGGATGTGAGCAAAAAAATCCCCCAAACTCCAAAAAGATCCCAGACGTTACTGCAGCTTTTCCCTTTTCTGTTTCTTCCATCTTCCTCCACCTCCAAAACATTCATTTTGCTCTTCTCTTTGATGGAAGAACAAGCTCAAGCTGAGAAAGGGATAAAATAAACCCAAATAAAAAAAAAATAAAGAAAATAAAAATAAATCCATAACAAACCCCTCTCAAATACTCACCCTTCAAAAGGATAAAATGGTTTCAATTTTGGGCTGTCTCATTCACTTCCCCCCCCCCTCCCTCCCTAGGTGTGTATCCATATCTGCAGATTTAGAGAGGGGTTTTTTTTAGTATTATTATTTAGTTAATATGAATTACAGGCCTCAAGCTGCCTCCCCTCTAAACCAAAAATGAAGCAGCTCTCTTTTTTCTCTCTTTTTTTTTTTTCCCCCTCTTCTTTCCCCCTCACCAACACGATTTACATTCTCAATGTAATGTATTAAAAAGTTGACAGGGCCGAAAGGATTCACATGATGTCGGCTAAGAAACCCAATTTCCATGATGAATTGCCCGGAGCCCCTGAATCACAAACCATTTTTTCCGCTGCTCAGAAGTTGATTTTTTTTTTTTTTAAATCTTCTTAAAGCTTCTCTCCTAATCTTCGGCTAGAAGAGATGGGTGAAAGGATTTTTTTTTCTAAACTAAGGAAAGTATTAGCATCTTGGTTGTTGTGCATCAAATTTGAAAATGCAAGGTTAGTAATATTTCAAATCGGCTACGGTCCAAGCCACTTGATAAGTGTGCTTGCTGTCTCTGCCTGGCTCTCCCCCCTTCCCAAGTTTCTCTTGGCAGGAGCACGGCGCTACGGCAGCGGCCGCATGTGCGAGTGTGCGCTGGGCGTGGGGTGGGGTGCTGGGAAAGGACGGTCACCCCCCACTCCACCTCTCCCTCCTCTTGTTTTCCACGATTTCCAGCACAGGAGACCCATCCCCCATGATTTGAGACATGGCAAATCAAGCGGCACCCAAAAAACAGCCAAATGCGCCTAATGAGGTTTTCCTTTCGGAAACGAGCGCTGAGCTCTTCCCTGAGTGCTGGGATTGAATCCCGTGCTGGAGCAGCGTGTCCTGCAGGCACGCTGCTGTGAATATTTGTTTTTAAATGAACTCCTTCCCTCCATGGAATTCCTGGGAAAAAAAACCTGCAGAGAGGAAACGAGTCATTTTGCCCACTCTAATGAGCTATCCAGCCATTCCCAACAGCAAGGTCTTTAATGAGATTTCCCTCCCTGCTCCCTGCCTTCCCCAGCATATGAAAAACAGGAGGTGATCAAGGATTGACTCTGTGGATGAAGGGAAGGACAGTTTCTTCCCTCAGTGCTGCCACTTCCAAACTGCAGCGTTCCCGTCTCCGTCATTTCTAGAGCGCTCCTGCTGCTCCCCCAGGCAGGAGGAAAACCTTGGCAGCCGGAAGATGGAAATGCTGCCCAAATGCTTGAGGCTCTCAGGAAATGGCTCACGCCCCTCGTGCCAGATCCAAACCCCGGGAAGATGAAGCAGCACAAACATTAAGGACTCCCAGCAGCAAGTTCTGCATAAAAAGAGCAGGGTCAGGGACAGGGCTGGCACAGCAAGGCTTTCCCAGGGAATGCATTGCACTTTCCCCTTTATGGTCCAAGACAAAAGGGGTTTGAGGGACACTAAGAATACTGTTGGGATCTAGTAGAGGCCATCCCCTCACACCTGGCTTAGCAGAACAGTAGCTCACAAAGGTAGCCCAGGAATTTATCCAGAAGACCCAGCACAGACCTGGGCTGACCATCCAGGGCCATCAGAACCAGCAGCTCAAATACACACAAAGGAACACGTCCTGCTCTCCATTGTCAACCTGCTCCCTTCCTAGAGTCTCCTTGCATCAGAAGAGACCCCAAATTCCCCTACCTTTGGGATACAAAGGTGGTGCAAACCCACTCCTGCAGTGCTGTCTCACTTTGGCCACAGCTCTCCACACCTTCCTCCCACTGCATTCTCAACCTCTTTTAGCTCTTCCCCTACATGCCTAAAGGCAAGGAGTCAATTGTAATCCATCATTTTGCATATAAATTTCTCCCCCTGTGGAATAAACAACACCTCTGCTGTGCCAGAAAAGCAGCTGCCTCAAATGCCAGGTTTTTCTTACTGGGAGTGGTTCTGTTA
>NW_008237227.1:318562-328982 GCF_000691975.1 Corvus brachyrhynchos | reverse complement strand
CTCCCCTACCTCTGGGTCACAATTAGTCTTTCTCAGAACTGATTGCACCAGCCTATTTAATTTTTACTCATAAAATCCCTTCCTGGTCACCTCCAAGTCGGGATCAGCTCTGGGAGCAAAGCCAGAATCTCAGGCGGTCGCCATCCATGCACAGAGACCTCAGGGCATCACAGATTTGCTGCAGGTATTGGAAACAAGTCTGAGGACATGAGAGAGGCCACGGTGGCCTCTGGGATCCATCTGCAGTTGAGCAGGAGGGATTGGAATCGATGACCTTGGACACCTCTGCTCATCACATGGGACCTGTGAGTTGAGGAGCTGGAGAAGGAATGTGCTGCCATTCCTGTGTGCTGAGAGCACGGCCTCAGACCCTGCAGCTCCTTATCAGCTGTTCTCCCACTTGCCCTGTGGACTCCAAGACGCTCCCCTCCCTTCAAATACCAGCCTTCCTCATGAGGAAAAACATCTCCTTTTCTCCCAAATCCAGCCTCCGTATTTCAGCACCCATTTCGCCCTTCAGCACCCGAATGCCCGAGTTTTGGAGGTTGATTCCTAGAGTATGTTGACAAGACTCTGGACTGAGGCACCCTGGAGCTTCAAGCAAGCCTGGTTTTCTTTGCCAGAGCCAATGGCTGGACTCGGCGATCTTAGAGGGGGTTTCCAGTCTCTGTCTGCTGGTCTCATGCAGAGCTGCAGGATCTGTGCCCAGCAATTGACTCAGCTTCTTTCCCTGGTGCCATCATTACAGGGAGGTGATCCTGAGGATTAGGTCCCAAACATAACCCTGATATTCCTTTCTTGCAGGGTCAGAAGCTGGTTTTAATGCACAGCTGCCCAGATATTGGGCAGGTCTTCAATTCAGGAGTGTCACGAAAAATTCCAGCCCTTACAGGTTTAGGAAAACACAGGAATTCAGCAACCAGGCTTAGGAACTGATCAAGCTGAGCTCCACTCCTGCAATCATGACACTTCCCTGGATTTAGCACCAGGAACATGTTTATGAAGCAGCAGCAGGAGAGCTATGACCCCCTAAGCATCTCCAGGAGCTAATCCAGTCTCCTCGGGCTGATGAAGGCTCCCTCCTGTGCCCTGAGCTCTCAATCCTGCATGGTTCTGCCTCACAGAGGGTTTGGGTGACACTCCATATCCCACTGCCCCCTCCTGCTCACAGCCACCCCCACACCCAGACAAGGGCATGAAAGAGCTGATGCACATCACGCCAAGACGATGCAGAGGCTGAGCTTGAGAGGACTGTCAGGACACCTAGAGAAGGTGAGAAAATTCACCTGTGATTGCTGGAGCACGGCAGACCCCACACATTGAAAGCATTTTATTGGGAGCCATGAGACCTGTGTAACTTAAGGAGTTTTCCTGTGTATTCCAAGGGCTTGAGCAAATTATAACAGGCAAAAAAAGCCCAGAGAACTGGTTCAAATGAAGTCACCAAAACTCCAGTTATAGTAGGGAGAAGTATGGAAGCGTTTTTCTTAAATGTAGTGTGTGCTGCCATCTTTCAGGGAAGCTGTGCCTCCCACTATCCCAAGAGCCAAGCAGGTAAATGCACATTCCCAGGACCCTGACAAGCTACAGAACCTTCTCAGGACATTTTTTCCTCTATGGCTGAAACATGTTCTGGGATTTTTATCATTTGCCTGCTCTGCACTCACCAAATCCATGGAAGCTCTTAAAAAACAGCACATCATTCCCTTCGTCCTTCTCCAGACAACGCCACAGAACTCAAATGGCCTCTGCTCCCTGTGGGATGTCACCAGAAGCATCACACTTTGCAGCCAAAAAGCAGCCACATCATGAAAGCACGAGTGAAGCCATGTCCATTGGAGAAGTCAGGTCTCTCCACGTTTTGAACTAAATAAGAGATATTTGGATTGGATATTAGGAAGGAATTCCTCCCTGTGAGGGTGGGCAGGCCCTGGCACAGGGTGCCCAGAGAAGCTGTGGCTGCCCCTGGATCCCTGGCAGTGTCCAAGGCCAGGTTGGATGGGGCTTGGAGCAGCCTGGGCTAGTAGAAGGTGTCCCTTCCCATGGCAGGGGGGGTGGAAGGGGATGGGATGATTTTTAAGGTCCCTTCCAACCCAAACCATCCTGGGATTTTATGGCTGGATGTCCAGCTCGGAATTTGCTTCACACCCAAGCTTTAAATTTAGTTGCTTTCAGAGCATGTTCCCTCTGGATTATGGTTTTCATCCATGAATTTCAGAGTAGCAGAAAGGCTGACGACCAGCAAGTCACACACAGCAGGGTCATTGCAGTGAGGTTGCCTCTGTACCACACAGCAGGAAGCTCCACTGCTGTCCAAGGTGGGATGAGCTGAGAGCCAAGGACAATATCAGCACAAGCAGTGCCCTCACCAACCATGGCACAACCCCTCAGCACCACAGAGCCCACCCAGTGCTGGCACGGGCTCCACCAGCAGCCCCTGACGCGAGGCCCATCCTAAGAGACCCCTCAAAAGATGGGGCAAAGACAAGCTAAACACAACAGATGTTCCAGGCCTACCCAGGAGAAAGGCAAGGCTGGAGACAAACAAGGCTGCAGCAGGGACTATGCCAGGAGCAAACACCCAGATCTGGGCTTCAATGGAGCTCCTGAGCCCATGGGCAGCTGGGTGTGTGTGGGGCGGGTTCCCAGGTGAACCTGCTCAGGGCAGTCCAGAGGCATCAGCACACTCAGGGCTCTGCCTTTATGCCAGGGCTGTCCACAATACCAGCGCTGACTCCCTTTTAAACAGTTTCTAAATCTATAAAAATGCACAGAGAGCATTGAAAAGTCTGTATTTCTTATAAGAAACACACCTGGGCACTGAGAAGTTGGAAGACCCTCCTGCTTCAAAGTGTGGCACAGAAATGCCTCTTCCTCCCCAGGAGACCAGGATCCCTCCCCAGCTTCTTGCCCTCCTTTCTATGAAGGACAGAAAGACAAGGCAGGAGGATGTTTCCCAGCTCAGCCTCGGGCTGCTGGAGGAGAAGCAGGAGCCTCAGCCTCCTGTCCAGCCATGCTGGCCAGGCAGAGCTCCCTGGCTGCTCTGGGTCCGCAGGCAGCTGCCGGTGACTACAAAGACAGCAGCAGCCTCCAGTGGCCAGCTGGCAAACGACACCAGCGTGGCCAGTGTTCCACACAAACGCCAGCGTGGCCTGGTGGCCAATGTCCCATGGTCAGCACCCGTGTGGTTTCATCCCCAGTGTCCCATGGCCACCACTGTGGCCTGGTGGCCAATGTCCCATGGTCAGCACCAGTGTGGTTTCATCCCCAGTGTCCCATGGCCACCACTGTGGCCTTGTGTCCAGTGTCCCACAGCCAGCACCAGTGTGGTCTTATGGCCAGCGTGGTTTCATCCTCAGCACCCCACAGCCAGCACCAATGTGGTCTTGTGTCCAGTTGTCTCACAGCAAACACCAGTGTGGCCTCACACCCAACACTCGAGTCCAAGGTCCCATGGCCAACACCAACGTGGCCTTGTGTCCAATGTGCTATGGCCAGCGCCAGCGTGGTTTCATCCTCAATGTCCCACTGCCAGCACCACTGTGCCTTCATGTCCAATGTCCCGTGGCCAACACCAGCGTGGTCTCATGTCCAGCATCCCATGAAAATGCCAGCGTGGCCTCATGTCTGATCACCCACAGCCAGCATCACTGTGGCCTCACACATGGCATCACACAACACCAGCGTGGTTTCATGCCCAGGGTCCCACGGTGAATTGCAGTTTGGCCTCACATCCAATGCCCCAAGACCACTCTCAGTGGGGCCTCATGTCCAACATTCCCTGGTGAACACCAGCGTGGCCCCATTCCTGACATCCCACAGCAAACACAAGTCCCACGGCGAACACAAGTGTGGCTGTGCACCCCGTGTCCTCCATGCGGCACGTCCCCACCATCCCCTCCTCTAGATCCAAGCCCACAGGGGCTCACAGCTGGCCCAAAGCCAGGAAGATATCAATCATTGAATCATGGAATCACTAAAGTTGGAAAAGCCCTCTGAGATCATCGTGTCCAACTGTTCCTTCAGCGCTGCCAAAGCCACCGCTGACCCCTGTCCTCAAGTGCCACATCCACACGGCTTTTAAATCCCTCCAGGACTGGTGGGAACTCCACCACTGCCCTGGGCTAGTATGCCAGGGCTGGACAACACTGCTGGTGACGAGTTTTTCCCAACTAACCTATCCAAACTTCCCCTGGTGCAACCTGAGGCCTATTGCTCTTGTCCTGTCACTTTTCTCTGGGAGAAGAGACCAACACCCTGATGAAACCTTTTCTACCAAAAAGGCAGCTTTTTATGATGAAAGATGACTCCCAGTCCTCAGTGCCACCGTGTCACCAAGGCCCTCAGTGATCTCATGACACTGCTGTCCCTGCTCTGGGTCCCCAGGTCCTCATCCTGGTTTTCCTTCTCTGCTGCACAGGGAACATCTTGCAGAGGAGGAGCCCACCCAGGTGCCTGGACAAGCTGCAAAAGAGGAGTGGATGAGCTGTTTTCTTGTTGTCTGCTTTCCCTGAGTCCTTTGAAATAATCACAAACACAGCAATTATTGCAAAGATAAAATGCCAAGGATTACAGAATCCTCACAGGCAAAGCTCCCCATCAATTAACTAAACCAAGACTTGCTGTTAAATATAATCCGCTACAGGAAGCCAGAGCAAGAGACAATTAAAAATTTTTTTAAAAGGCACAACAAATAAATATTTGTGGAAGAAACAGATGGGAAGGAGAGAGGAGAGATTGTTTTCAGAGATCAGTATCATTTTGGGTGGTTGTATGTCACATGCAAGCACCAAAAATATCTCAGCGTGGGGCAAGCCGAGTCACAGCATGAGGTTTCAGATGTAACTGAGGGACTTGGGGGTGCTGTGAGTTTTGGGGTAACACACACAAAAAAGATGGGTCAGGGTTTTTAAAAGTAGTGTATAGAATTGGGGTACTCAGTCCAGTTTAGGGACTCATCCGGGTGTTTTATCCTCTCCTCAGTCCCCATGTCAGCGCAAACTGCGCTCCTCTCCGGGGAGGGCTGAGTCTGGGGCATGGTGGAGGGGCTCTTCCCCAGCCCTCCTGCTCTGCCATCAGGAACTGATTACTGCAGCCAGCTGAAGTCTCTCCCAGTTCAGCCCCATTTCTCCCAGTGTCATCATCCCCTTGGAACCAAATGAGCTGCCAACCTCTCCAGTGCACTCCGTCTGGGAGCAGGGGAAGCACCACCCAAACCTCCTGCAGCAACCACAGGTTGAGTGATTAATTCCTATTTTAATTAAAGTTTTGCCTTGTGACTCTAGTCAGGAATCAAACATCGATATCATGGAATCAGAGAATCACGGAATGGTTTGGGTTGGAAGGGACATCGAAGCCCACCTCACCGACGCCGGCAACCCCTCCCACTATCCCAGGTTCCTCCAAGCCCCCTCCAACCTGGCCTTGGACACTTCCAGGGGGAGACGCCAACATGAAGCGAACACATGTCCTTCTGGGGAGCCCAAAACCAACACACCTGGCAGTGGTGGGCACTGGTGAGCACCACGAGTCTTTGGAGACACGTCCATCAAAAGCTGTGGGCTCCCGTGACATTTGGGATTGCACCTGTATGGAAGCCAGCTCAGGTGGATGTGCCACACAGCCTCAGCACGAGGTTGGCACCTGGAACAAGGATAACTGGCCCATGTGTGACCAGATTTGGGGTTATGGCTCAGATGAGCCTCTCGTTTCTCTTTCTCCTCCGTTCCTCTGTCCTCTGCCAGGTGTTGCACCACGCCTGCATTCTTCCTACACCCACGTACAGCGCCGAGCACAAAAACCCTCAGTGCTGGGAGAACCAGGAGAGCCCTGGGCTCTCCAGCCAGCTACAGCCACATCCCAAACCTCCTCCTCTGCTTTGCCTTCCTTTGGAAACCCCAAGCTCTGCTGCTGCAGCAGAGACAAACCATAAGGGACCATGAAAAAGGTGAACAAAAAGTTGGAAACGCTCTTAAATGACGGCTCAGGCTGGAAATGCAAGTCTTCTGTTTGTTTTTCTTTGTAGCCCACCCTGAATATCCCTGCTAATTTTCTGACTATTGCTGGAGTGTACAGAAGAATTGCTGAAGACACATTTTCCTAACACACACATTACACAAAAGGAGATTATATTTTAGCCTCTTTTAGAGACTATAAAATCAGATTCATCCTAACGAAAGAGCAAATAAAAAGGGGTTTCCCTTTTCTTCCTCAATCTCTTGGCATTTCTCCTCCTGTGGTTTTATTCCTCTCCTTCCCCCCCCCCCTTCTTTCTCCCCGTTATCTGTGTTTCTTGCTCATTCCAACTTGATGACATGTTGCTGGGACAACTAAGTCTTGTAACCTTCTTAACTTTGCCATTGTTACTGCCTGGAGTGTATTTAGGAGGAGTGTTTTAATTTCTTTTCGAATGCACAGCGCCTGCCCCTTTGGAAGATATTAGAAATGGGAAAAGGGGGGGTCGGGGGGGTGGAAAAGCTTTTCTTCTCTAAATGTCTGCTATTCAAATCACCTCTTTTTTTATTTCCTTTAAACCCATCATTTGTATGCTGTAGGTCGCTGCTTTAAAACCCGGCTCGCTGTTGCTGAAAGGATCACCCGTATAATGATGTCATCCATATTCAGCTGGAATCTTGGCGCCGCTGGAGCCCAGCGCTTCCCTCCTCTCCCGCTGGAAGCTCAGCCGCGGGCTCCCCACCGCTCCTCGCTCTCCCAAAATTTCCCCGTGGGAATGAGTGGGCTTGGATGGGGATCGGGGAGGAAGGGGGTCCTGGCGGGAGGTGCACAGGGAAAGATGCCGTGATGGACAGATTATAGAGCAGCAAACAGCACAAACTCCTGGTTTGGAGACTGTTCTGGTGGAAGGTCCTTCCATGGGGTCCTGGAGGGTCCATCCCACGCTGTCACTGACACTGCAGGAGACCCGTGGGAATGAGTGGGCTTGGATGGGGATCGGGGAGGAAGGGGGTCCTGGCGGGAGGTGCACAGGGAAAGATGCCGTGATGGACAGATTATAGAGCAGCAAACAGCACAAACTCCTGGTTTGGAGACTGTTCTGGTGGAAGGTCCTTCCATGGGGTCCTGGAGGGTCCATCCCACACTGTCACTGATACTGCAGGAGAGAGAGCTGGGGCGGTTCACCGGGAGAAGAGAAGGCTCCAGGGAGACCTCAGAGTCCCTTCCAGGGCCTAAAGGGGCTCCAGGAGAGCTGGAGAGGGACTTTGGAGAAGGGCCTGGAGTGACAGGACACAGGGAATGGCTTCCTACTGCCAGAGGGCAGGGATGGATGGGATCTTGGGAAGGAATTCCTGGCTGTTAGGGTGGAGAGGACCTGGAAATAGTTGCCCAGAGAAGCAGTGGCTGCCCCATCCCTGGAAGTGTTCCAGGCCAGGTTGGACAGGGCTTGGTGCAACCTGGGTTAGTGGAAGGTGTCCCTGCCCATGGCAGGGGGTGGAATGGGATGAGTTTTAAGGTCCCAACCCAAACCATTCTGAGATTCTACGATTCTGGGTCTGTCCTGGCTGTCCCAGCCCTGCCAGCCTGGGAAGAGCCAGGTCTCACACATGGAGCAATATCCCAAGCCCACCTGGATGCCCCCTGCCCACTCCAGCTTGTCTTTATTAAAATCCTAATTGTACACATGTCATGCACAAAATCCCCCAGCCCCTTCCATGTCAGCCCTGATGTTTCCCTGACACACTCATTGTACCTGGATCAATGCTCTGTTAGCAACTAATTGATCTTTTATTAACATATAATAACTTACTTATTAAATAGAAATTAAAGACTTAATTGCGACACTTAATCTAGAGTGGCTCGGTACATCACCCTCATAAGCATAATGTATAATTTAATTAATTGGCAGAGCTGATAATAGCATGTCATCTATCACCAGCTCTCCTGACCTGGGAGCTCGTTGCAGCCCGAGGTGTTTGCCACGGATGCAAATACGGGACTCTCCCAGGAATGGTGCCGTGGGATTTGGGATATTCTGGCACAGACACCTGCAGGTGATCCCCATCCTACCAAAATGCACTCAGAGAATGTGGCCACTGGCCAGGATCGATCACAAATCTGTTCTGAAGTTTATCTGTGGAGAAGGAGAAGGCTGATGGGATGGACCAGCTCATCCCAGTGCTCTCCAGTGCTGGCGGAGGAGGATGCAGGGACGTGGTTGTGCTGCCTCTCTCCTCCCTCCTAGCAGAGATTTCTCTCCAAAAACAGGATTCAGGCAGCATCCCCCAGGTGGGGAGGTGGCCCCACATTCCTTGGACTAACCAAACAGGGATTGATTTTCCCACTGGTCACTGTTCCTTCTGTGCCTGCTCAAATTTGGGTCCATGCACCATTTTTCACAGCCAGGCACTCACATCCTGCCCCCCCTTCCCTATCACCGTCTCCCAGCAATAAAGAATTTCATTTTAAAAACTGAAAGATTTAATTTAAAAATACAAAATGGCAAAGGGAGGGTTTTTTAAATAAAAAAATAAAGGTAAAGAGATGATGGTTGGAACAAAATGTTCTAGAAGAAAGCTGTTCCCTTGGGGTTTCTTTTCTTTAAGCTTTGCATATTACAATTTGAAATTTTTGTAAAGAGATCCCCATTTTATATTCACACTGGTAGCCTGAATTTAAATATCTCTCTCACCTGAGATTAATACAGGCTTCACCCTGAATTACTTCCCAGCTCTGAAGTACAGCTCTGGAGAGCTCAACTCTCCACAAATTCACTTCTCTTTTAGAAGCATAAAAGCTTATGAAATATATGAAATATTAAAATAACATGTGTGCCAGGGCAGAGAGGGGGAAGGGAAGGCTGGGTCAGTGCAGGGGGGCTCCTTTGATATGAAAACACACTTTTCCCTCAAATGAAACCACGGATCTGTGAGCGCAGGACAAGAGCCCCATGAAACACCGGAGGCGAAGATTCCAGCCCACAGGATGATGCTTCTCTTTATTTTATTTAATTATTAAGCCCTGCAATCCACGTTGTGTGGGGCAGAAATCATCATTCCCCTCTGCAATAGAAAATATCAGGTTTCTCTGGAGCCAAACAAAATATTCCCTGCGAACCAGATTATAAACAAAGTTGTAAATGCTGGCTCCTTGTCAGACCAACTCGATAATAACCAAATCCACCTGATGGGGGGAAATGCCTTGTTTAGATGCTGAGCACCCATTAGCTGATTGCCACAGAAATCCAGCAGTTTGTAGAAGGATTTAACCCCTGAGGAGCTGTCAGGCTGCTGGGAGAGGCTGGCTGGCACAGCAGCAGGGTGGGCAGGGCAGGGGGACATCCCAGTCTGCCCACATGGATCCCCTCTCCTCCTGGGCTGCGGCATTCCCTGTCTGCTGTCCTGGTTTTACTGACTGGAGGATGTTGGTGCTGTGAAAACCAGCACCCTGCTCACCCCGGGTTTGCTTTCATCCTCTGCATCTACAAAGAAATCAACTCCATCAAATTCGGAGTGAGATGATCTCTAAAGTCCCTTCTAACCCAAACCATTGCACGAAAATTAAGCTGTTTTCTTCTCAAACACCTGCTGGTCCCTGGTAGTCCCTCGCCCTGTCCCCATGTCTCTTTTTCCCCTCCTTGGTGTTTTTCCATGTCTTTTCCTCCCTGGCTGTCACCACCAGCCTGCACAGCCCAAAGCAGGAGTCCTGTCCCCAGCTGGCAGGGAGAACAGGAGCCGAGACACGCGAGGTGATGCAAGGTGGGACCTCGTGGAGACCCAGCACTGCTCAAATAAATTCCCAGGAGCTGGAAGTCCTGCAAATCCCTGTTTGCTCATGAGCCGTGAGTGGAAGATTGTGGAATCACAGTCATGGAACGGTTTGGGTTGGGAGGGATTTCAATTTCATCCAGTGCCACCCCCTACCATGGGCAGGGACACCTTCCACTATTCCAGGCTGCTCCAAGCCCCATCCAACCTGGCCTTGGACACTTCCAGGGATCCAGGGGCAGCCACAGCTTCCCTGGCAGCTTCTCTGTGCATCTGCAGTGAGCACCAAGCCCAGGAAATGGTGGCCCATCTCCAGCCTGGGACACCCTGGATGTCCCCAAGGCAAACGTGGTGTCTGCCAAAGTCAACTGGACAGGCACATCTTGGGAGAAGTCATGATGACAACACAAGGTTTGCTCTTGATAGGACGAGAAGAGATAGTTTCAAGTTGAATCAGGGGAGTGTTGGGGAAGATGAAACAGGAAAGCCTTATAAATATGGTTGCCTGACAAAAGATTTTGGGAATATGAAAACTACAGGCGACATCGAAATGAAAGCCACTTTTGAAATACCAAGTCTTAGTTACTGAACAACTGGAAAACAATGGTATGGCCGACTGAAGGTAATCCCCTCTTGATTGAACAATACCCTCTGCTTGCAGGCAGGTCCCAGCGTCAGAGGCGACCCCCCTCACTCCG
>NW_008237227.1:295281-318333 GCF_000691975.1 Corvus brachyrhynchos | reverse complement strand
GCTTACTCTCTTGCTCTCTTGGGCCTGCTCAGAGCTGCACGCTACAGCTCTAAGCAGTGCCCCTGTACCCACGCCCTTTGCAATAAACCGCATGTTCCAAGATCTGCTTATAGAGATCTCGTCACTGTCCCCGTCTACGCCCTGTCCAGACTGAACCCCAAAGCTCCCTACAGGGAGGTTCAGGTTGGATATTGGGAAAGGTTCTTTGTGGAAAGGGCTGTCCAGCCCTGGCACAGCTGCCCAGGGCAGTGGTGGAGTCCCCATCCTGGGAGGGATTTAACAGCCGTGTGGATGTGGCACTTGAGGACATGGGTTAAAGGTGGCCTGGGCAGTGCTGGGGGAGCAGCTGGACTCAGTGATCTCACTGGCCTTTTCCAAACTAAGCCTTTCCACAATTCCATGATTCTACAGCAGTTTCTCCTCGCTGCAGCATTTCCCAGGCACCCGAAGATCCGTGTGCGCTGCTCCTTGGGAAGGTCCCCAGTGCTGCGGCAGAACGACTTCAGTGCAGCTGCTCCATTCTGCCAGCTGCAATAAATTCCTTTGCTGGCGCTGCTCGTCTGAATCGAATATAGTTTATTTCATTTGAAGAAGTCCTTTTGCTTCTTTTTTTTTTTTTTTTCATTTCAGGAAAATGAATGTTAGAGCCAGATAAGAAACTATAGTCTGCTTTCAAGAAGGTTACAAGAAAACTGCATCTTGCATTACTAATCCTTTATCTTTCATGTTAACAAAAAGATTACTGACATATTTTTGAATGAAAGAAAATAAAATAGCAAACGCATCTAAAGAACTGTGTAACTTTCATGCAACACACAAATCGGTTGTTAAACGGGGCAAAAAAAAAGGAGGAGAATGAAGGGGAAATTCATAATACATTTCCCTTTGTAAAGTGAGCAAATCAACTTTCTGTAATAAGAGAAAACTAGTGGAGGACTAGAAGATGCTCCTTTCATGAGCAGAAAACCACGCTATTTTTGCCAGAGGCTGGATTCAGGCAGCAGGGGAGGAAATCTCCCTTGCCCAGGTTTTCCAGGGAGGGGACCAGGAGATGCCAGCTCTGGCACAGCTGACCTGCTGCATCCCACAGCCCCTTCCAGCAGCTCTGGCTCCAAGTAGCTGTGGATGTGGCCAAACTCAGAGGGAGGGCGAACATGTCCCACCACAGGGACATGTCCAGGACAGACGGCCATCAAGGAGAGCCGGGATGGTGGCAGACGGAGCTCGCTGCAACCCAGCCTAGTGGAAGGTGCCCCTGCCCACGGCACGTTGGAATGAGATGAGTTTTAAGGTCCCTTCCAACCCAGACCATTCTGGGATTCCATGACTGCCACGATCTCCGTCCCCCCGCGCCAAATCCACCCGGGAGGAGCTCTCTGGTGCTTCTCTCCCAAACCTCCCTGGAAATCCTAGCCCTGATCCTCAGCCCTGCTTTGCCAGAAGAAAACATCCCCCTGCCTTGGCACAGAGTGGTTCATTAGGAAACCCATAATTGAATTCCCTGACCATTCAGTTCTAAAACCCCTTTGATCGAGAATTAGTTAATTACATTGGGCCCGGTCTATTCCTTGTCACAAATTTCGCCCATGTCCCCCAGATATGCGGCGGCAGGATCCGCTCCGCATTGTGTCCTTTGAAATGCATTTAGGAGCCTTTGAAGCTCTCCCCCCTTAATGACGCATTGTTCGTTAATAAGTTGCCTGTAACGTTTCCCCATTAGGAAATAGCTGTCTGCGGCTCACTCGGGCTTCAGTGAGGAATAATAATCCAAATGTAATTGATAATGTTGGAGAGTAAATGGGGAGAGGCGCTACCCGGGGAATGGGCTCGAGCGGGGCGCACGGGCACAAAATCCATTTGACTTTGAGACAGGGGCTCGATCAGGACTCACGGAGCCTGATAAGAGCCGGGGAGATCGCAGGTGGGGAGTGTGGGCAGCCGGCCCTGCCCCCAGCACGCTGGCTCTCTGGGAAGGTGAGAGGAGATAAGGAGCATCTGGAAGCGTGGCAGGCGAGGAGGCAGATCGGGAGATAACGCTGAGATGGGGAGATCGCGCCGCGCTCGTCTCGGCAAGGACGGGTTTAATGAGGCGGCTGGGGGGCTCCGCAGAGGAAGGTGGGGACGACACTTCTTCTCCTCTAAGACCAGAGCCCAGTTGTGCTCTCTCCAAGCAGCAGCAGCTCAACAAAAAGCCTACCCCAGACTCCCAAAAAACCTCCTTTTTTCCTAAGGTCGCGCCCCGCAGCAGCAGCAGCACCGTGGTGGGGCTCTGCCCAAAGAACCACCCCCAGCTGCTTCCTGGGGTGTCCGGGCCTCCTGGGCATCCTGCATCCAGGCAGGATCCTGCCTGTTCCCTGCCACCTGCAGCTCCCAGCCACAGGGATTTACAGGGATTTCACCCTTCCTTTTGAAATAATTGTTGTCCCCCCACCCCCAAAAAAGACCAGGTCTCCAGCGGGAATGTGCCAGGAGAGACTTCCCCGCTGTGTCTCTGCAGATGCCCTGTCCCGGCTGTGAGGGCAGCTGTAGGATCACGTTCCTGCCATGGAAAGCTTTCCTTGTTAAACATCCCTGGGCGACTCCAAAGAGTTCAGACAACAAAAAAAGCTAAGAAACCATAGGGAGGTGACCTGGATATGTAGGAAATCCAGCTGGGAATACCTGTCTAGCCAGGCAGGAGCATGCAGGGAGCAGTAACAGACCAGGAGAGGAAGCTCCTGCCTAAGATCTGGCCCAGCAGCAGGACGGTGGAAGGGGATGCTGTTCCCAACTCTTCCCTGCTGCTTCCCCCCACAGCCTGCTGTGGTTTTGCCTCTGCAGGGAGGAAGGGAGCCCGTGGGGAGGGCCAGCCCCAGCCCATCCCTCCTGCCGTCCCTCCAGGTGGAACATAATCGGGGCTGGGAATTCTCAGAGCCTTTCCTCGCAGCATCATCCACTGGAGGTGCTCAGGCATGCAGCGCTTTTCGTAAAAACGGACCTAAAATCCAGAAAGTTTAAACAAAAGGGTTAAATATTTCCCTTTCCTTCTCCGTCCAACCCCAAAGCGATGAATTTAGGAGTTAGGAAAGCTTCGGTTTGCTTTAACTCCTACCAAAATAACCTTGAATTGCTCTGTTTTGCTCCGACCTCCTTCAGCATCCCCCCAGCCCTGCTCCCTTGCACAGCGCTCCGGGCGCACATTCCCCGCACATCCCTCTGCCCGTACATCCTCTTGCGCATCCCTCCGCTCCCAGGTCGCTCTGCCTTGGAATCTGCTCCTGTCGCGCATCCCTCGCAAGGTCTCGTCTCTTCCGTTTGCTTCTATTGCCCTCTGCTGGGCTCTGGCAAAGGCAGGGATGGCGCCCTGGGAAGTGCCCTCTCCCTCTTCCTCTGCTCTCCTGCCCTCTCCTCTCCTTTCCCTCTGCACTTCTAGGGGATCTCAGAGCCCCATTCGGGTGCCAACATCCCTCAAGCCCCTACACGCATCCTGGAGAGGCAGCTCCCTCCCACGGCACCGCTCACGGGCACGGCCAGCCCGGCACATCTGGGTGACAGGACGTGTGTGACAGTGGCCAGACACTGATGGAGTCTCCAGAACATCTGTGTGTGAGACATACAAACCAGCTCCAAAGATCCCCGCCCAGATTTGGGCCAGACTTTCCCCACAGGCTCAGATCAGGATGGAAGGAGCATCCTGGAGCCACAGCTCAGCTGGGGCCAGCAGGGAACGCACAGGGTGGGTTGCATATGAAACAGAGGAAAAAACAACACCTGGGAAGAGTTTTTGCCAAAACCAAAGCAAGCGGGGGCTGCAGTCACTGGGGAGGACCTCCAGACTGCCCAGGCAGGGGTTGAGGTGGAGCCTGAATCCCTGATTCAGGGACTTGGGATTCAGTGAGGAGACGGTGGGAAATGCAGGATCTGAAGTGGCAGGGCTCCAAGGGAACCAGATGGCAACGAAGCGCTGCCCTGAGTCACAGAATCACGGAAGAACAGAATCATAAACCATAGAATCCTGGAATCATAGAATCACCAAATTGCAGAATCATGGAATCGTGAAATCACAGAATCATAGAATTGTTTAAGTTGGAAAAGTCCCCTGAGTTCCCCCAGCACTGCCAAGCCCACCCCTAAACCGAAAATCAAGACCTAAAAATCAAGACAGATCAAACAAAAAGATTAAACACCTCCTCTTCTTTCTCCATCCAACCCCAAAACCATTAATTTTTGAGTTTTGAAAACATTGTTTTTCTTTAACTCCTACCAAAGTGGCCTTGAATTGCTCTGGTTTGCCACATGTCCCCAAGTGCCACATCCACACACCTTTCGAGCCCTCCCAGGGATGGGAGGGGAGGGACAGTGGCTCTCATTCAGGAGTGATCTTTGTGGCAGAACAAAGGTGCATCAAGGTGCTGATACCTCGAGACCAAGGAGCATCAGCAGGGCCTTGGGGAGCAATTTGGGGGAGGTCAGAGCTGAGTTTGAGTGTCCCACTGGGGCTGTGCAGCAAATTCCAGGCCAGATCCCACAGATGTGCTGGTCCATCGCAGCGACATCCATGACCCACACTGGGCCACCACCAGCCAGCTCAGGAAAGGAACAAATTGGCAGCATTCAGAGGAATATTCTTCATTTCCAAGCATATAATATCTGCCCTCTGGCAAAATAACCCCCCCTCAGCTTTTTGGCAGATTTTGCTTTTCATCAGGCTGAAGTCAAGGTGGAAAAGGGAAGAAACTGGAGATCATTTGCCTCGGAGAACTGGGGAGATTTCAGCAGATTGAGGCTCCCCTGTCTGTCACTGCAGCTTGGAAGGGCCAAGGAGCAGGACAAAGAACAAGGATGTCCTGGAATCCACTGGGGATGACCAGCTCCAAAGGGGATGTTCTTTCCTCCTTCAACACAGAGCCACCTCCCACCATTGCCCCATCCCATCCAGACCTGCTTTCCGCAGCAGCTGGGGAAAAATTTTGGGGGAGAGTGGCACAGGAAGGAAAAGAGGGAAAAATTACAGCAGGTCCTTGGGCACCAAGGGGATGGAAATGAAGGTGACTTCAAGATTTCCAAGCCAGCCAGTGCCCCTCAGTCACGGCCGGCACTGGGCAGGTTGAGGGGGGACAGACAGACCTCCCTGCAGGTCTCTGCTTCCAGAAGTCCTCACACACCCACCGGATTACAGACGATGGAGGAGAGGAATGCCTTATACCAATTAATTCCCAAAGTGTAATTAACATCTGGGCCTGCTCCGTGTGATCCCCAACTGCTAATGAAGCATGGCACCGCTTTAATTCCTGCTACGCCGCACCATCTTCTCATTAAATCCAGGAGCAGGTTCCATCACATTTCCCTTAGAGGGAAAAAGAGAAAGAGAGAGAAATGGAGCAGGATTTGTCTCAATGAAATGTGATAGATTAGAGTTTGCTGGATAAAGAAAGTAGGGATGGGGGAGGGCATGGAATGGGAAATTTCATAGGTGTGTGCACGTGGGCATCTGGATATTCTCTCTCCCCATGACCTCCTTACACCCCATCCATCAGCCTGGGGTTGGCTTATTCCAAGCAGCAGAGCCTCTGCTCGTGTCTAACGGGCCCACCGGACACAATCTGCATGCCAATTACTGGAGCAGACCCCCTGATACTGGGAAATGGAAATTAGCTGTCAAGGAAAAACCGGCATCAGCACGGCTGGGCTTGGATTGCTGCGCTCCCCGCTCATCTCCACGGGCGCCCTGCTCCGTGTGCTGCCATGGCCAGGGAGCCCCCAATGGAAAAAGTCATCTGGAACAACAATAAAATAAAAACTAATGATAAAAAAACCACCCAAGTAGCAGTTTATTGTTATTTGTGTCGGTTGCAAACGTTGAGGACACAACGTTCACCCAAGGGCAAGAGCCTTGAGGACGAAGAGAAGGGGGCAAGACTTGGGATAACTGGGTTTTAAAAGTGGGGAGATCAGCAGCGAAAGGGAAGGACATGGGAGAACACCACCTTGAGGGCAAACAAGATCCAGGTCTGGCTTCTCCAATGCTCTGGGGTGGATGCACACCAGCAGCAACAGAGCTGGAGCATCCCAAACCCACCCAGTGGAGGGCATGCAGGATGGGGACAGGGGGACATTCCCCAAAATCAGGGTGAGAGATGGCTGGAAATGCACTGGGTGGAGATTTTCCATCCACAGCAGGGACAGCAACAGGCTCACTGTCAGAAAAAGCAGGAGCCAGGCTGTGCTCAAGCTGCTGCCCTCAGAGAGCTTGGCCAGGAGCCAGGGGGGAAAGGGGAGCTGGAGCTGGGGGCAGGTTGGTCCTGGAGAAATATTATGGGGGAAAATGCAGTGAAACCCAAGCGTGTTGCTGGATCATCTGCATCCTGCTGATCCGTGATGGAGAGGAGCGGAGGAGGGATGGAAGTGGGTGAAGATGCATCACCCTTTGCAGGGAAGGGCTGGAATGAGGCACGGGGCTAAGGGAGAGGGGCAACAGCAGGAGGAGGAAGAGGGGGAAGGAGAAGAAGGAAGAGGAAGAAGAGGAAGGTGACTTCAGCTCAGCTTTGTGCTGGGGGAAGTCCAGGGGGCTGGAGCTGCCCCTCTTGGCAGCTCCTTCCCACTCCCCAGCAGCAGCAGCGTTCCCGGGAGGTGGCAGCTCTGTGGCCTGACGAGCACCACTTACCCTGCTCCGTAATAACCTCATACATCAACGGGCAGAGCCTGCGGAGCGTGGCTGGGAGGGCTCTGCTTCCACATCCCAAAGCCCCTCGGCTCCAAGTGCAAACAGGCTGCAGGTCCTCGGGCTTCCCAGGGGAAGAGTGCCCAGCCATCAGTTATTCCTGAGTGCCTGGGACCTGCCTGACATCTGGCAGCATCGGGCAAAATGGGATGTTCCTGGTGGCAAACTGGGCTAACTGGGAGTCCCCTCTGCTCCCTGCACACCTCCGGTGTCCAGGGAGCTCTTCCTGCCCTTCAGGATCACTCAGCAGCCACCTCCCATGGCAGGGCAGCTCCCAGAGGCATTTGCTGCCTCTGCCCCACATCCAGCCTGCTCTCCTGCTTCCAGCAGCCTGGCTCCATGTGGTCCCCAGCCCCAGTTTAGGCAGCTGAATCCCCTGGCTCACAGCTACAGGGGACATCCTGTACCTGACACACTGGGCTGCCAGGGCCCCCAGCATTCCCCATGGATATTATGGCTGTCCCCCTCCTGCTCCATCTGGGATCTTCACTTTTTCCCCAGTCCTGTTGCCCCGTGCGTCACGAGAAGGACAAACTCCTGCAGTACAGGGCACCTGCTGCCTGCTCAGGGTCTCCAGGAGGACGCATGGCGCTGATGGAAACCTCATCCCTTCCCGCAAGCCACCACGGAGCAGCAACAGAGCAGGCAGGGACTCCACAGGGACATGACAGACAGAGCCACCCACAGCCACCCCCCAAGACTGGAATCCAGGGATATTTGGTCCCACTGCTCCACCGGAATGGCCAAGCTCCAGCTTCGGGATAGCCTTTTCCTAAAGGAACAGTGCGACAGAGGGCAGGGCATGGGGAAGGGGGTGCCAACGAGCCCCTTGGGGCTGGCGGGGGGTGTTTTGCTCCGAGAAGGCTCCGCTCCACCCCAGCTCCCCCGAGGCAGGACAACCCGCACGCAAATCCCGGGAATAAAGCAGGACGAGGCGGAGCTGAGCGACTCAGTTGCTTTATTGGGGGGGTGTGGCAGGCCCGCTCACGGGGCTGGCTCACTCGGAGATGCTGCGGAAGGACTGGACGGCGGGGCTGGCCGCGCCCCACTCCACGGGCTTGCGGTACTCCCCCTTGGGCAGCACGTACTGCCGGCCCCGGTAGTTGGGGTGCTCGTAGAACACCCAGACGCCCTCCAGCACCCTGCAGGCGTGCACCTCACGCATGTGCCACTCCTCCATGATGGAGGGGCAGTCTTCGGTGGCTTCGAACATCTGCCCGCCAAAATCTCCCTTCTCGAACACCTGGATGTGGCCTCGGCCTCCGCTTGGCTAGAAGGAAAAAAAAAAAAAAAAAAAAAAAAAAAAAAGGGGGAGAGAAAAATCACAGAGTCGTGGAATGGTTTGGGTTGGAAGGGATTTAAAGATCATCCAGTTCTACCTCCCTGCCATGGGCAGGGACACCTCCCACTGTCCCAGGGTGCTCCAAGAAGCCCCGTCCAACCTGGCCTTGGACACTTCCAGGGGTGGGGCAGCCACAGCTGCTCTGGGTGACTTCACTGGCAACCAGAGCATCGGATGGAGGCACTGACATGTCCCAGCTCTGACATGGGGGCAGAGTCTGGGCACAGCCAGACTCAAATCAGGTACCAACCACCCCCAGCACACCAGGACAGGGCTGAAATCTCACGTCAGCCCCCAAAAGCACAGGGAGAAGCAGCTGGGGTAAATTTTAACAGAGCATCACGTGCGAAGAGGGTACAGAAGAACCGAGCTGGAGCAGAGCAGCTCCGTGGGGAGGAAGGCAGGGATAAGGCTGAGGCAGCAGTGCCAGGCTCGCTATCCCGGGCGGGCTTGCACCGCTCAGCTGCTCCACATGAGCATCAGAGAGCCAGACTCCCTCCAGTTCCCGCTCCTCCGGGCGGAGAGGAGTTTAATGAGCTGCCGACCCCGGCGGGGCCGTGTTGCTGCAGAGGCAGCGCTGCTTCCCACCGGCATTGGAAGCGCTCCTTGCCCGAAGGCACCGCGGCAGCGTTTAATCGGCAGCTGCCTGGACACCTCTTCCCCCTCCTCCCCAGCCCGCTCCCTCCTTGCCAGCCCCAGCCGAGCTCTGCGAGGTCTTGGGGTTTCCCCAGGGCAGGAGGGAAAGCCAGGTACCAGGTGGATATGCAGGATAAGGCTCCCACATTTCATCCTGGTGGAGGAAGCTGTGCTGCTCTTACATGCCGCACGTGTTCTGGCTCCATGTCTTAAGCCAAATCAGTGCTCTGAACGCGCTGGAAACTTTCCCTGCCCTGTGCCAAGGGATTTAGACCCAGCTCAAAGCCAGAACAGGCTCAGAGGGGCGTTAGACTCCCAGGTGGAAAGGCAAAACGCGTTGTCAGCTGTGAGATCTGCTCCATGCAGTGGGAATTCACGGCCGTGCTCCAAGTCAGCAACCCACGGATCACCAGTGTCTGCCCCACTGCTGGCAAAACCTCAGCAGCAGCTCTTCATCCACAATCCCAGTTTTAAAGGATGCTGCTCCCCACAGGCTTCCCAAAAGGATCCTTCCCTCTGTTCCTATCTCCCCACCATCAGTTAGGAGGGGATGAGCACGCCTCCTGTGCTCTCCTAATACCAGGAGGCACCAGGCTGCTCCAAGCATGGCCAAGGAGGGCTCCAGGCATCCCTCCCGTTTCTGGGCACTCCAGGGCTGCTCTGGGGTTGGTGTCTCCACGCCCAGAGGGGTTTGGTGACACAGATTCAGTTCCCTGTGTCAGAAGGGAGTCCGGGCTTGCTAGAGAGGAAACTGCCCCTCATTCCAAATGTTCCTGCAAAGTCTACATCCCACTGTTACAGGCCTTGAGCGTGTTGGATCAGTCCGTTACACACCAGGGAAAAGGCAGGAGGCAAACTTTGGAGCAACCTGCCTGGACACCAAAATCCCTAAAGGAACACGCCGATGAAACGACACTGCTGTTCCTATGGAAACCCACCCACACTCAGAGGGATCGGCCTTTTCCCACCGCAATCCAGAGCGGGAGAGGTTCACCTTGTCCTCTCACCAAACACCTTGCTATTCCCAGAGCGGGACTGTGGGAGCAGCCACCCCCTCTGCGGTTCCCCAGGAAGACAGGCACCGTGTTTGCCTGGGGGAAACCCTCCCACGATGGGTGGAAGTGCAAGCACACCCTGGGGGGGGTGACACCTACAATCTGGATGTACTTGCAGGAGCCCAGGCGGTCGTTGAGTCCCATCCAGTGGTGGTAGTCGGGATACTCCCCGTGGGTCAGCACGTACATGTTCCCAGCATAGTTGGGCCTCTCGTAGGCCACCCAGGTGCCTCCATCCACACGGATGGAGTTGCAGCGGCTCAGGTAGGTGTGGAAATCGGGGCAGTCGTTGTCGCACTCGTAGTAACGGCCGAGGAAGTTCTTGTCTTCGTAGAAGGTGACCTGAAACGAGCAGAGGGGGAAGAGTGGGGAGGTTCCTCATCCAGCACATGTCTCTGTATTCCAGCCACACCACAGCAGGAAATATCTGAAAGCAGAGCCCTCGAGATATCAGAAGTCGTCAAGCCCAGCCATGGAGCGGCACCAGCTGCAGTCAGTTCACCAGTCTGGCCCCAGTGCCTCCAGCTGCCACCAGTGTTCTGCCCTTCCCAGACCCTTGTTCTGTCCCAGTCCAACCCAACACTCCCTTGGAGAAGTCCCTGTCCTCTTTCCAGAAAAACACTATCAAAACAATTCCCTCCCACCTTCTCTAGATCAGGAGTTCCTAAATTACAGCTGGGGAGCTGCGAGAAGTCAATGGAATGTACAAAGCAGATTTCTGGGCACATGGGTGGGTCTAGCAGCGCTGGTTTAGCAGTTGGACTTGACACCTTTAGAGGGTTTTTCCAGCCTTAAAGATTCCATGATTCCCTTTATATTGGCTTACCAAGTGTTTGCAGCGAGATCTTTACTGATAAAGGGGTGGAGAAGTCTCTTTCCTCCCGGCTCATGTCTTCCAGCTCATCCTTGTTCCCGTTTGAACAACCCAAAACTCCCTGTCTCAAAACTCACTGCCCAAAGCTGGACATCACACAAGATTTGCCCATGCCAGGAGAAACTAAGAGAGCATTCCACGTGTGTGGTGGGTAGCAGTTTTATGGATATCCAAGGACTGTATCTGTGGCTTGGTTGCTGCAAGTTCATGAAACCTCTGACAAATCCACGATCATTTCTTTCCCAAGAGCTGCTCTATAGCCGGGCTGCTGACCCCAAAGCACTTTACCCTGCTTGATCACAACCTGCCTTGAAATGATCTTGGGAGCTGATGAGCAAATCCCATTCCTCCCACCCAAGGCATCACCCACCCAGCCAGCCCTGGAGAAGAGACCCAGTTTCCCTCAAAAATCCCTTCATGGAAATATTGCCAAGCCCTAGACCAGACCAGTCCTTTCTTTTTAGTTCCTCCCAGGTGACAGTTACTCATCAAGAGTTGCTCTTGTCCAAAAGGATTCCCACACCATCATGTCTATCTTGATTACAACACCAGAAGCTCTAGAGAGAATCTTTCTGGCCACACCCAACATGCAGTGTTCCACAATCCATTTTTTCCCATGTTTTTTCCATAGTTGGGCTATTAATATCCACCACCACCACCATCTGCTGTACTTCACCCACAGCGCTGTGGCTACTGGTACCAACGTAACCTCCCTGCTCTTAAAAAATCATCCATTGTCAGTGTTTCAACCCAAATCCAGGACAAGTCACTCACTTTTTATTTTTAATCATTTGTTTGGTGCTAAAAATTAAATGAGCTGGACTTTTGCTGAAGCTGGTTGGTCAGTGTGTCCCACCAGCCTGACCAAGGGATCTGGGGAGTCGGACTGATCGTGCCAGAGGATTCATGCTCTTGATTTTGCAGCCTGCTACTGGACATTTATTAGGATAATTCTATTTTCCCCTTAATTTCAAGGACTGATCTGCCATCACGAAGCAGTCGGTGCACACAAAATAACCTGTCCCCCAAAATCCTGACCGAGCTCTTCCCACCTTCACGCAGTGGAGAGCTGGGAATCGCTCCGACCTTTCCAGCAGTGAATAAAGGCTGTGAAAGGAGAGCACTGAAGTGCCCAGTCCCTGTTTTCCCACTCTTGGGCAGTTAACCACGGTGGCCAGGTCTTCCCGGCCACAACCCACTGCCTTTTCCAGATCCTGCTTCTGGATCATTGTCCCTAAAGGTATGGCCCAAAAAAATCTGCTGGCCTGACCCAAAGGCAACACCAAAAGCTCTGCTCGCTGGGTTTGGCAGTCACACACCACCAGTCACCCTCTTCTTGAAGCCCTTGGTCAAGGAAGCCACAGCACCCTGGAAAACCCTCCGCAGGGATTCATCTCTTCCCAGCTCAGCATTATCCTCTGCTGGGATGGCTGATCCCTCTCTCCAACCTCTGTCCCCAAGCTCTGATCCTGTCCCTCTCCTGTCCACGCAGCGAGTGTCCAACATGGTTGATAATGAACTCTGCCCAATGTGGATCTGCTTTCTGGGCAGAGGGATCCTTGGAGGAGTTCTAGGCCAGATTAGATGGGGCTTGGAGCAACCTGGGCTAGTGGAAGGTGTCCCTGCCCATGGAAGGGGGTGGAACTGGATGAGCTTTAAGATCCTTTCCAACCCAAACCATTCTGGGATTCAGTGATGTTCCTTCCCCACCCAGCCTAACACAACCAAACCAGAGCCTGGCAAAGCTACCTGATGTTTCCAGGGAGGCATTTTCCCTGTACTTACAAAACCACAAAGCCAAAGAAATCCAAAGGCACATTAAGGATATGGCTGTTCCTACAGACCTGTGTCCAACCAAAGTGCTGCTCCCTGGTTTAATCCCAGAATTTAAGGGATCCTGCCCACCCACTGTCCGGCACGGCCCTTCAGACACACCCTCAGCTCATTTCAGACCTTCGCTTCCCAGTTTTCCTGCATGGATTCAGGCACCAACAGAGCAGGTTGATGTTTTCACCCCTAGAATAACTACAAGTGAATTACAGATTCCAAATCCAGACTTGCAGCCTTGTTTCTGTCCCCTCTCACTTGCAGGGAAACCACCTGCCTTCAGCCATACCCTCCAGGAGCTCTGCTCCCAGCACTCCCCTGTTAACCTCTCCCTGCCCAGACCTTGCCTTTTGGGGATTTCCAGGCACACACCACATTTGCCAGAGCAGATCTTCCTTGCAGGACTGTAAAACTCTTGCTTTGGTCACCTCACCTGAGTTATCACACATTTCTTTTCAACAGCAGCTTAGTTAGAAGAAAACCCATAAAAAATATCCAGTAGTGCTTCCTCTGTCAGCAGTGATCCCTTTCCACAGCAGATCGCCCACTGGGGTTGTGAGAAATGGTGTTTAATTCCCTACTTTGCCCTTTTCTTCTCCCTGGAATGTGCTAAACATAAGAGAAATAGGAGATAACTCCTCCTGGCCATCCTGCTGCCCCTCAGCAGCACATACTCCGTGAATTCCCCGTAGCACACTCCAAGGGCACACGGCTTTTGGCAGGGGGAAGGCAGAATGTGCTCAAGGCTTTCCAAGCTGAGAGGAGACTCGAGGATGGAGCAGTTGCAATTCCCCAGCACCTTTTTTAGGCATGGGTACTAAAGTGTGCACCCCTGGGATCCAGGAGCCACCAGCACACCCTCCTCAGCTTCCCAGACCAACAGCCCAACCACTGAGAGCCACAGAGCCAAAGGACACGGAAAAGCCAAGAGCAGATCGTCCACAGCATTGCCCAGTGCCTCCAAACCCACTGGGCTTCCAAACCCCCTCGGGTCTTACAGTCTCCATAGGCAAAAGGGAATCCAGCCCAAAAGCAAAGCTCGGATCAAGCTCTTCCCACAGCCTCCTAACAGGTGTTTGACATTCCACAGGGGACACTGGCCCAAGTCCTCGCCCTCCCTTCGTTCCCCAGCTGTTTCTCCCTGCCCAGTCCCAGTAGCAGTTCTGTGGGACCAGTCAGCTCAGCTTTGCTAAACCCAAGCCTGAGGAGCTGGATCCCCACCTGGAATGTCACTCCAGCTGAAGCTGAGCTTCCCGACCTACCTCCTCCTCCAATTTCAGTTCATCCCTGCCGGCTGCACTGAATCCCAAGGCCTGTGGGCATCCTGTATGCGTCCCTCAGGGAACACCATTCCCTTCGGTGCTACTGCCATTGCCCAGGAGCCCTCGTGTCGCAGCACCCCCTCTGCTCCACCATGGAACAGGCATGTGGCAGCTCTGCTGGTGCTGGGAGTCAGGCTCTCCCAAGGCTCCAAGAGAGCTTTCCGTGAGACTCCGCTCCGAAAGCGCAGTGATTCCCTGCTGGCACGGCCCCCTCCACCCCCTATTTCCAAGGCATCAGATCCTGCTGATTTAGAATCATTTCAAAATGCCCCCTCACCAGTCACTGCGCCTGACTCCATCCTCTGGCACAGCCACATCTAGAGGAACCAGCCAAAATCTGGGAAAAGCCTTGGGAGGGCTCAGCTCCAGCTTCCTTCCATGTGAGGAGGGATTTCAAGCATCTCCCCCTGCCCACATGCTGACAGAGGGGGAAGCTGTCAGCAGAACAAAGAAAACAAAGTTTCTCCACAATTCATCCCTGCTAAATTCTGCACTTTTAGCCAAAATCATGAATACACTGCAAATAAACTTACCTTGGTTCCAGCTCTGGACATTTTCCGTTCCAGCCAAGCTCCCCTGTGCCGGAGGAATGTCAGCAGCTGTTACAAACAGCCAGGATCCGAGGTGCCCTTTTTATAACGGGCTTGTTTTAAACCAGACAGCCGCTTTGTCATGAGAATAGGATCCAAAAATTGAGTCAGTGATTCTGAGGCTATAGCCGATTTCCAGAAAAGCAAACAGGATTATGGAATAAAGGAAGGCTTCGCCATCCTCCCTTTGTTACCATTTGCTGAGTCAGAACACCAAAACTCTGCCAAATGCACTCAAAACACGCAGCCCCCTGCCAAGTCTGGGAGGACAGGGGGGGTAATTTGGCTGCTCCCTGCCTTCCAAGCTTGTTAAACAAGAAGGAATCCTCGTTGGCCCTTAGAGACCCCACCCCATTTGTAAGGAGGGCACTCAGTATTTATCAGGGAATGTTCTGGTGCAGCGAAGGATGCAGTTAAGGAATGATAAACAAGTGCTCAGGGCAGACACCAGAGGCTTGCAAAGACCAGCTCTGCATAGAAAGCTCTCAATGGAAACATCTGTGGAGCAAAGAGGCTGCAGATTTTCCTGGGACACCCTCAGCTGGAGCCACACTGCTCCAAACACCTCCTGACACAGAGGGAAAGAAGGATGTGTGGCCACCTCCCCACCCCCCACAAAGCGAATGATTTCACACATCAAGCAATTCCCAGATTTCTGATTGTCTTTGCAAGTGTCACAAATTCAACTCCAAACTCTCAGCCCAGCACCTGAGGTTGGAGGAGTTTTCCCTTCGGCCGCTCTCCGGCCCTCGGAGCGGGGAGGCCGAGGATCGCTGGCTTCCACAGCCACCCCCCCGCCAGTGCATGATGAAAAACCACCTCTGCAGCTATTCAGTGCCCCAGCCCAAAGGCTTAGCGAGACAAAGGGACACGAATTTGGCACAGCAGCGCCCGAAACACGCAGCCCCTCTTTCAAATCTGTCAGGACAAGCACTCTCGCAACAGCAGCTCTAAATGCAGGCAGATGGGAGAACCCGGGGCACACACGCTCAGCAGCTACTCCTCTTCCCCTTTTAGGAGCCTTGAATCACCCAGAGCTGTTGCTCTCACTGAGGCCACTTGATTTAGTTTTTAATTGCTGAAGATCAGAGTTCAAGCATGAGCTGGGTTCTGTCAGCAGGCTCACGGCTCAGAGCTGCAGTCACTTTGCACATCCCTCCTTAGAGGTTGGTTAAATAGAATAAACTCATCTTACATCAACAGAATGAATATAAGAAACTCACCTCACCTGCCTGCCCAGGAGCCAAGGGAGAGCTTCAGAGGAATTCTGAGGCTGTGCACTCCAGAGCACTGTGCCTTCCCCTCGCTCTCAGCTTGGATAGCTCTTCCCAAGGCACCACCAGCTGCTGCCTCCACTCATCCATGCAATGCGTTTGCCTATTTTCCAAGCTTATTTAGGTGCTCAGCTATGAGCACATCTCCCCAAAACACATCCCACCAGCACATGAGAATGGTGCTTATTCAAGCTGGTAATCTTTATGAAAATTATGAGATAGGAATAGGGCTTGTACCAAAACCTTGTGCCAGGACAGCCTTCAAAGCCTTCAGCTCCATGGCTGAAGCTTACAGGAGTTTGACTTCCAGCCTGGCAGGACATACATTCTTTTTTTGCCCCACTTTCCTCAAAAATTAGCACTTTCTCCCTCTGACAGGTTCACATTTATTAAGATAAAAGATGCTGTGTCCCTCTGAGATCAGCTGTACAGGTAAAACCCCTTCCCTAGGACACATGGCAGGTTTATCCAACAACTCTGGTTTATTGACATTTGTCAAAACAGTGCAACCATATACAAAAATTCATCTTCACAAAAGTGCTACATTCATATTAAAAAAAAAAAAAAAACCTGTTGGATTTCATTCATAAAAAATTTAAACATTTCTTTTTCACATTCATAGAAACAGCACAGCTGGTTTGTACCATGAGGATGCAGGTGATGCCCAGGGCCTGCACCCAGCTTTGTCCCAGGAAACCTGGTGTGCTGGATACCTGCTCACCACAGGCACCGACTGTGGTGACAGCTCTGCAACAAGGCACACTTCATCTTCTTCCAGTGGCAGGCACCTCTCAGTCACCAACAGGATGGCTACAGCACACTCCTGGGAAGGCAGGAATGTGAGGGAATCCCAAGGCAGCCGGGTGTTGGATCCAGTGGGTGCAGGTGGGATGGCCACAAAGTCTTAATGAGAACTGGGCTGAGTGGGTCACTGCCCGTTCCCAGAGCTCTGGAATAGAATAAAAGGAGTCAATTTTACTTCTAACACCAGCAAAGAAAAAGGGAATTCAAAGGCTAAATCAAAAATAAAACAACTTTTTAATGGTTTGAAACATGCCATGGCAGAAGAGCACGAGAAGGGCAGGTCTCCAGCTCCTAAACCACTTCTGCTTGGGAAGAGGAAGTGAGAATTATCCAAGTCTCACTGAAAGAACTACCCAAAGTCTCACTCAATCCTCATTAGCAAAAACTGAGATGGGTAGACATCAATACACAGAGTTTCTTTGGAAGAGCAGCTATTCCAATCATTTTTATACCTTTTATCCTTTACAGATGCCTCCAACAAATCAAACTTGACAACAAGGCAGTGCTGAGGACACAGATTTCAGCTGAAAAGGGGTTTTGACAGGAAAATAAGAACTAAACCCAAATGCCAGGCTCTTGGGAGAACATTCCCTCAACAGACTCCTACTTTTCCTACCTCTGCCTCGGCTGTGCACACAAACATGGGAGAGCTCTTGAGGAGAGAGAAGAAGCAAGAGAAGGAGGCCTTTTACTCACCTCCCCTTCCTTCTGCTGCCCAGGAATGTTCTCCTGCCCAGGAATGTTATCCTGTTGCCTGCTTGCAGCCCATGGCAGGAGGGACCAGGCTGTCCAGCTGCTGCCAGTTCCCCGTCTGAACCAGCCACTCATAGAATTTGTTTTCTACCAACGTCTGGAACTGTTTCCTCTGATCCCTGAAATGGAAACATCAGCAGGGAAATATGGAAAGATCACATTTCTTTACAGTGTTATACTTCTGCCACCTCTGCACTATCCAAACAAGCCTCCAGATGTATCAGGAAGAGCCAGGCTTGGTTCCTGAACCTTGCAGGGACAGCCAGAGAAGGTTTTTACCCCGTGAATGTGATGATAATGAACCCCAAAGGCAGAACCTGGTGGAGTTGGAGAAGTCATACAAAATTCCCCATCCCACGACCACAACCACCCTGCTCCAGGGCTGCCTCCACTTTCCCCTCAGAGCACAGCTGAAAAACTGTCTGAAAAGGGAGAAAACTAAGATTAGCAACCAGTGCTCAAGCACTAAGGACACGAAATTCTGTTCCCACAGCACCCGAGAGGATGGAGATCAGGGAAAAAATGCACCTATAAACACTCCTCACATCATTCCCGTTGCTCATTATCAACTTTTGGGGTGTTTTTGGCCAGCCCAGCAGTAACAGGGTGGGCCACTCAGCTCAGGCTAACTGGCACTGGTCAGATGCCCAAAAGCATCTCCAAAACAGCATCCCAGCCCTCTGGGTTCAGCTCACATCTGGAATTTCTTAAGCCAAAGGTGGCACAGGTGTTGAGTAGTTTACACAATTCATTTCTGAACACCAATAAAACATGAACATTTTTCAGTATTCTGGAGATTTTATGTGGGTTTGCTTTGAACCCATTCCTAATTTGATGTGCTGACCCCATTCTGTACTGGGAAAAGCAGGAAACCAGCTCCAGAGGAGACCATGAAGGTGATCAGAGGGATGGAGCACCCCTCCTCTAAGAAAAAGCTGGGATATTTGGGATTGTTCAGCCTGGAGAGGAGAAGCTTTGGGGTGACCTAATTGTGGCCTTCCAGTGCCTGAAGGAGCTACAAGAAAGATGGAGAGAGAATACTTCCAAGAGTCTGAAGTGACAGCACAAGGGGGAATGGCTTCCCACTGCCAGAGGGCAGGGTTAGATGGGATATTGGGAAGAAATTCTTCCCTGTGAGGGTGGTGAGGCCCTGGCACAGGGTGCCCAGAGAAGCAGTGGCTGCCCCGTCCCTGGAACCGTCCCAGGCCAGGCTGGACAGGGCTTGGAGCAACCTGGGATAGTGGAAGGTGTCCCTGCCCATGGCAGGGGGTGGAATCTGGTTGGGTTTTTAAGGTCCCTTCCAATCCAGGCCGTTCCATTCAGTTCTGTCCCATGTATCCACATCCTTTTTTTAAGTTAAGGCTGCTGTCTGTATGTTCTCTTCCATTTGAGCCATTCCCCAGGGTTCTGGGACACAAACTAACCCAAATTCCTCCCCAGTGAACACAAAAGCAGCCACTTCTTTCTTCCCTTGTGGATTTATCTTCTCCAAGAGCTTTTTCTCCACCTTGATCTGCTACTGACCCTGAAAGACTTTCTGTCTGATACGCTCGGAAAATGAATAAACAGGATTTTATGCTTTTGCAAGTTGCTCCTCAAGCTGTCTTCTTGGTCCTGTCTTACGGGGGTTTTACTTTCAGCCTGGCAGGATTTACATTCTTTTTCTGCCCCACTTTCCTCAATCAGACAACTTCAACTTCTTGAAAGATGTCTTCTTATTTCTAACGCTCTCTTTCACCTCCCCGCTTGAGCACGGCAGCTTCTTTCTTCCTACAAGCCTGATATCCTGTTTGCTCTAAGCTTCCTACTTGTCTCCCTTCTTGTTTCCCTGCCTGAAGGAGACAACAGACTTTTCCCACTGCCAGCTGCCCAGTTTGTTTTCAACAAGCTTCTGAACTTGCCACAGTTTTCCCCCTTTTATGGAATAAGCAGCGAGCTCTTGCCTCCTGTGACTGCGGCAGACGAAGGCAAATCTAAGCATATCATCCCTATTTCCTCACACTTCTTTCACAGGGAGGTTCTGACGGGCCAAACACCTTCCCAAAACTGCGGTGGGAAGCAGCAGCCCTGGGAGAACAAGAGCTGGAGCAGGAAGCACCATGGGTGAGGCTGACAGACACAACAGATGACTCCAGCACAAGGGCTGAATTCTCTTCCCTCTCTGCTGCGCCTGAAGATTCAGGGCTGGGAGTTGGGAAGGTTTTCTGTCCCCACTTCTGGGTCATGACTGCTCTGCCACCCTCCTCCTGTAGCAAAATCCCACCCTGGAATCCTTTCCCTCTCCCCAAAGTGCTTTTTCAAACAGCACCTTCTCTGCTCAGCACAGAGGCACCCGGATTCCAGGAAGGAACAAGGGAAGCCCAGGGAGCTCCTCCAAAACAAGGAGCCATCAAATGAGCCAGAACTCCTCAGCCTGGTACAATGGGAAGTCTTGACAGGAATGCTTTCCTATTCCATGTTTCCCACAGGATAAACTCCTCCAAGATCACTGCTATCAGCACCCAGTCACACACCCCTTGCCAGCCATCAACTGACACGGAACAGAAAATCTCCCTAGTTTAGGCATGCTTTAGGGAAGAAAACTTGCTCTCATCAAGTCTTTACAGAGGGATGTTGGAAAAGGGCTTTTATCCCCATTCTGTGCTTGCCAAGGAAGCTGGGCAGAGGATTCCATGTGATCTGCTCCAGAGGAATTTAAAAGCTACTGCCCACAGGTGATCTGCTGCAGTGATCCGTGTGCACACTCCCAGCTCACCTCAGCAAGGGCTGGGATGGTGATTCACAGCTTCAATCCCAGGGTGAAGGCTGGGCTAAGAGGGACCCCAGGCAGCTCAGGGTGCACACCCAGCCCTGGCCCAATCCACTGCCAGGGTGGATCCCTCCCCTCGGCAGTATCTGGGAGTGCTTTTCCTGGAATCCCACAAGCTGGGAAAATGCAACCATGAGACAGCACCTCCTTCAGAGCAGCGTGGGCAAGGGAGGGGATCCTCCCCCTTCACTCCACCTGGTGAGGCCCCACCTGCAGAGCTGCCTCCAGCTCTGGGATACCCAGCACGACAAGGATGTGGGGCTGCCAGAATCCAGAGGAGGCCACGGAGGTGTTCCAGGGCCTGGAGCCCCTCTGCTCTGGAGCCAGGCTGGGAGAGCTGGGGCGGTTCACCTGGAGAAGAGAAGGCTCCAGGGAGACCTTAGAGCCCCTTCCAGGGCCTAAAGGGGCTCCAGGAGATCTGGATAGGGACTTTGGAGAAGGGACTGGAGCGACAGGACACGGGAAACGGTTTCCCAATGCCAGAGGGCAGGGTTAGATGGGATATTGGGAAGGAATTCCTCCCTGTGAGGGTGGTGAGGCCCTGGCACAGAGTGCCCAGAGCAGCTGTGGCTGCCCCATCCCTGGCAGTGTCCAAGGCCAGGTTGGATGGGGCTTGGAGCAACCTGAGATAGTGGAAGGTGTTCCATGTCAGGGGGTGGAACAGGATGAGCTTTAAGGTCCCTTCCAACCCAAAGCATTTTGGGATTCTACAACTCTGAGCTATGCCTGTGAGCATTACTCTTCCCACTTTATCAAGCAGAATCCCAGGATAGCTAATTCCTAATGCTCTAGGACTGCCCTGCAAGACATGGCTCACACAACCCAACCCACCCTTCAAGGATTTCCGTAGAACCCCATCCAACAACCCTCTCTGTCCACGTGGCCGAGCTCTGCCCTTCCTGGGGGTCACTCACCTGCTCAGCCCTGCCTCCTTCACCATGCGCTGCCACACCTGGACCTTCTGCTCCCGCTGCCTCAGCACCTCCTGGTACTCCTGGGGAAGCCCCCCTGGTGTCTCCACGGTGTCTCCTTCCATCTCAAAGGGGATCACAAAGGTGTAGAAGTCCGAGGGGGGCAGGAGCCGGAAGACGCTCGTGTCACCGCTGTCCCCGCACACCAGCATGGGGCTGTCCCAGTAGTTTGGCAGAGTGGCCAAGCCCACCTGAGCCATGTGGTCTTCCAGCATGGGATAATGGGTGTGGAAAGGGGCAAAGCTGACTGCCTGGTTCCCCGAGAGGATGAGGGGCTGCGTGGGTGTGAGAGTGTGGAAAGTACAGCCGGTGGTGGACGAAAGGGACAAGCGATGGCAAACCACGATGACCTTGATGTTGTCACAGCTCTGGACGTGGACTGATGTCTCCACAGGGCCCAGGACAAAGGTGCTATTCCGGCACTTCTCGATGGTCACGGATCTGCCAAAGAACCACAGAACCAACAGGGTTGGAAGGAACCTCCATCCAGTCCAAGGCAGGGTCACCTGCAGCAGGTGATGCAGGACCATGTCCAGGTGGGTTTGGAATGTGTCCAGAGAGGGAGACTCCATGTCCTCCCTCAGCAGCTGTTGCAGTGCTCTGCCACTCTCCAGGGAAAGAAGTTCTTCCTCATACTGAGGTGAAGCTTGTTGTGTTTTAGTTTATGGCCATTGCTCCTTATCCTGTCGCTGGCACCTCTGAACAAAGCCTGGCACCACCCTCTGGCACCTCCTGGACATCTCTGCATGGATTGATGGGATCCCCTCTCAGTCCTGTCTTCTCCAGACTAAACAGCCCCAGCTCCCTCAGCCTTTCCTTGCCAGGGAGATGCTCCAGTCCCTTCCTCATCTCCACACCCTCCACTGGAGCCTCTCAGGAGCTCCTTGTCTCTCCTGAGGAGCCCAGAGCTGGACACAGCACCCCAGATGTGCCTCACAGGGCTGAGCAGAGGGGCAGGATCACTCCCTGACCTACTGAGAACCGCTCCTCCTAATGCCCCCCAGGGATCCCATTGGCCTCCTGGCCCCCAGGACACGCTCATGGTCAGCTGGGAGTCCAGCTGTGTGCCAGGAGAACCCAAACTCACCGCAGAGGGGACAGCAGGTAAATGAAGGACTCGTTGCAGCGATGGATTCTGACGTGAGCCCCCACCAGAGTGTCCGAGCTCTTGGCCAGGGTCTGCCTGTACACCTGGCTCATGATCACCATGGGGGACACCTCGGGCACCACCCGGGCACTGCAGGCAATCTTGGCTCTCCTGGTTGTTCCTTCCACTGCAAAACAAAGCCCACAAAAGTTCAGGGTCCAGCAATCCCCCGGGAAAATAATCAGTCCCGAAGTTCAAGGATGGTACTTGTCACACCAGTTACACCACCCCCGATGCCTCCTGGGCAGGTCAACAGCATGAGGCACCAGAAATTTCAGAAACTCAGAGACACTGAAGGATCAAAACCACTTCAAGATTACTTAGGAGCAGCCAAAGCCTCCCACAAGTTCCAGCCAGTCCCGAGCAAGGAACCTCTACTTCCACAAGCCTGTTCCTGAATACAAGACTCAGCTTAGCAGGAAGGTCCTCAGGGCAAGCTTTAAGCAGGAATTGTGGGTTTTAAAAAGGGAAATACTCCCTCTAGGACACAATCCTTAAGCCCTTCCCCATGCTCCCTAACCCACTGCCTCTCTTGGGATCCTGCACCAGGGAGACAAAACATGGAGTTAAATTCCTTATCCTAAGGGGGAAAGGGCCTTGGCTCCACTGCCATGTCCCTGAAGGAGAGGGGCTGGATTGGAGACAAGGAAACCTAGACCAGGTCCCCACTGCCAGATCCCTAATCAGCAACAGCAGCCGAGTTCCCATTTCTGGGTTTTGGGGGGTTTTTTTCCTAAATTTTATTTATACTATTCACCTGTATTTCTTTTTCTGTATTCCTGAATTCATTTCTGTAGTTCTAACTTTCTACATTTCTATTTTCTGATTTCTCTGTGTTTCTGTATTTCTATTTCTGTATCTTTCTATATATTTCTATTTCTGTATCTTTCTATATATTTCTACATTTCCGTATACTTCTCTTTCTATTTTTCCATATTTCCATTTGCC
>NW_008237227.1:292911-295062 GCF_000691975.1 Corvus brachyrhynchos | reverse complement strand
ATTTCCCCCCCACATCCCCATTTCCTTCCCCATCCCCGTTTCCCCCCCACATCCCCATTTCCCTTCCACATCCCCATTCCTCCCACACTCCTGTCCTTCTAAGACCAACTTCCCAGCAGTTCTTCCCACCTTGCTGTGCCCACGCCAGCTTCTTCCCAGCCTTGAGGCAGACAGTCATTCCCAAGGGATTAGCGGTGAGGGAGGAGCGCAGCCAGCTCTCCAGCTTGGGCAGGGAGAAGGCTTGGGCCACCTTGGAATACCCATTGTGGCCCTGGCAGGGCTGCCTGAGGGCCAGCTCGTGGAGGGGCCAGACCGTGCGGGAATTGCTGTGGGTGCCCTCGAGCAGGAAGCTGAGGGCACACACGGCTTCGTAGGACACCAGGCTGCTGCAGCTGGAATGGGAAGAGGCTGAGAGCTGCTCCGGCTCCAGCAGCAGCTCCAACATATCCAACAGGTGACTCTGCACAAAGGCAAGGTGCTCCTGGTCGTTCCAGTTCTGGAAAACACACAAAGGGGGTGAGTTCTGGGAGCTGAGAAACTCCCTGGACATCATATACACAAGTCCTTGCTTAGAATGCTGCTAAAAGAAGGAAATCCAGTCAGACACAGTGCTCATTCATGTTTTTTTGAAGATGGAGAGACACCTCCCCCCAGAAACTCAAAATAAAACATTTCATTCCAGCTCCAACACCACGTATTTCCCTCTAGACAGCAGCACCAGGCTCTGCTACAATCCCAGACAAATCCAGGCCGCTCCTGCTGGCACTGGAAGGCAGGAAACAAATCAATAACTGACACTCGAGGTCTTGGAGCTGCTCCATTGGAAAATCCCTGCGGCTGGGCCAGACCTGAGGCCAGGATTCAGTGCTGCCTTCCAGGATAAGAAGCAGAGGGTCATTTCTCCCCAGCGAGTGCACCAATAAACCAAACCCTCTGAAAGAACCCTTATTTCAAATTCTAAAGGGCTCCAGCCCCCCCCTCCCAAAAAAAAAACAAACCAGGAGACTGGAATTCTGGCAGAGCTTAACAAAGCTGAGTTTTGCTGAAGGAACACACGGCTGTGATTACACCTTCTCCTCACCACCTTTGTTCAATGGCTCAGCATCAAGTTATCCAGCTCCTATTTTTCATGATTCCAGCTTGCCCCAAGCTGCATTTCACCAGCTCATCCTGCTCCGTGCCAGAATTCCAGAGGTGTGCATGGCCTTACAGAGGGCTGCAAATTGTGTAATCCATTCTCCCACAAAGGGATACATCCAGCTCCCTCCTTCTTAATTACCTGGCAGTATTTTAAAAGGAAACAGCGTTTCCACGTGGCTGATCTACAGCTGAACAACCAACTCCCCTCTCAGAAACAGAGGGTGATGGCAGGGAACACCCTGGGATCCAAAACCCCACACTGGACCATGGGAAACACACTATGAGCATGAGGAAAGCTTCCTGCTTGACTAATAAAGCAAAGAGGCTGTTGCTTCTTAAAGGGAGACTTGCCAAGACTCTCAGGGAATTTTCAGTCGGCTTTGGACTCCAGGAAAGTCTCACGGAAAACTTTAGAAAACCTTTTTATAAGCTGCAGAGAACACGCCAACTTCACTTCGTTTACTACGGAACAGGAATTCAGCAACCGCACCCTTGCTCACACTTTGCCACGGATGAAACCCTGCCAAGAACAAAGCTGCCCCTTTCCAAGCCCCCTCAAGGCAGCCCCCCACAGCGAAGAAGCCCCTGCAGGCGGAGAATCCCACAGGCACGAGTACCTTATTCCCGCCCGCCGATTTCCCGGTCAGGCTGGGAGACTTGGTCCTGGGGCTGGGCCACTCGTCCCCGAGCAGAGACCTCCGCAGGGAAACCTTGTGCAGCTGCTGGACGTACAGGAAGAGCAGGAACTGCAGAGTGTCCACGGAGAGCTGGAGAGCACGGGAGAGACACAGAAGAGTCAGGTTGGGCCGGGCTCCCCTTTAGGCAGGGGCCGGGCTCCCCGTGCCTTAGGCCGGCTCAGGGCTCTTGCCTTGCTCCGCTCCCGCTCCAGCTCCTCGGCGCTGGCGCAGGCCGCCTCAGCCTCGGCCCAGCGCAGGCGGAGGGGCGGGGCAGGCCCGAGGAGGCCGCGGAAGAGCTCGAAGTAGAGCCAGGCGATCTCGCGGCTCAGCTGCA
>NW_008237227.1:276648-292210 GCF_000691975.1 Corvus brachyrhynchos | reverse complement strand
CTTATCGCTTTCCTCTCTCCTCTTTCCCCTCGCCCCTTTCCCTTCCCGTCTCCCTCCCATTGCCCTCACCCTCTCATTCCCCTCTCCCTCCCCTTCTCCCTCGTCCCCGCTCTCCTTCACCATCTCCCTGTTCCCCTCTCCCTTCCCTCACCTTCTCTCTCCCCCCACGGCAGGAGAGACTTCTACAAGATCCTGGGAGTGTCCCGCGGCGCCTCCATCAAGGACATCAAGAAGGCCTATCGCAAACTGGCGCTGCAGCTCCATCCCGACAGGAACCCCGACGACCCCCGGGCGCAGGAGAAGTTCCAGGACCTGGGCGCTGCCTACGAGGTGAGGCCGGGAGCCGGGAATGTCCTGCCCGGGCTGGGAAGGGTGGATGGGGCTCGTGATAAAACAGGCTGGAGCTTGGCCATTGAGACTCGTGAGGATTCATCCTGTAACGTTCAGGGCATGGGGAAAGGAGGTTTGTAGGGAATGTGGAGGCTCTTCCATAAGGTGCAGCTGGAATCCAGCCTTCCCCTGTTAGCATGTCAGATTCCATCTTCCCCCTGTTAATATATTGAATTCTATCCTGCACCTTTTATTATCACAGAATCCCAGGATGGTGTAGGTTGGAAGGGACTTAAAGATGATCACATTCCATCCCCTTGCCGTGGGCAGGGACACCTTCCACATCCAATTCCCTTTGTTCCTTCTCCTTCTCATCAATCTCCATCCTCCCCCTATTACTGCACCAAATTCCATCCTGCCCCTGTTAGTACATCCAGTTCCAGACACTCTCCCAGAGGAAAAACAAAGACAGAGGGGATACCAGGTTGCTTGGAGAGCTCCTCCTCCTGCCAGAGGACAATGCAAACCTCAGCTCTCTCAGCCAGGAGGAAGCCAAGGCACCGGCTTAAAGTTGTTTGGAATTTATTAGCAGTTCCTCAAGGGACAAGTGCAGGTGCAGCAGCTCCAAGTGTGCGTAGGGCCTGGCTGGGATTGAGCTGATGGGAAGTGGAAGGTGCTGGCCTTGGGCTTAGAGGATATTAAGTGAGGAAAGTAATTGTGGGTCACAGGAGGATTCCTGTTATTCCATGATAATGTTGTGGCATGCAAATGATGCCTCACACTAATAGCAGGGTGCATTAAATAAATCAAATCTAGATTATTGTCTTGCCTAAAGGTTTGAAGCCAAAGCCTGCTTTCCTTGGCTGTACGTAACGCAGTGACGGAATGCAGGCTGTTTCTTCCATGTTTCCTGTCCTCCTTCTGTCACTGTTGGACTCCATCTGCTCCTGCTCTCCCCTGTGCAGCAGAGAGGCCCTGAGGTGCTGAAAAATTCCATTAGCAAAACTTCCTAGCGGTGACTTGCTCTTTGTGGGGGAGGTTGGGGTCCTTTGGGAAGAATCCAGCTGCAGGGGAAAGCGTTTGTAGCCTGGCTCCTGCTTCCATCCCTGGTGCTCCTCAGGTATGCAAATATTCCTCAAATGAGGAAGTGAGAGAGCCAGCTGGAGTTTATTTCTCTGTGTGGAGAAAGAAAACTGTTGACTTCAGTTGTGTCTCAGAGCTGGGACCCTTTTTGAGGTCCGACTTAAATAAACTGGCTTAATTATTACAGGGAAAACGAATGTAAAGAAATTTTCTGTGGATAAAAATAATTCCCTGTCATTTGCAGCACCTCAGGATTGATGCATGTGGGGCTGTGAGCTTGGTGCTGCTTCTGTGAGCTGGCATCTTGTTGGCACTTCATGCTGGGAAAGGATTTCTCTTCCTCTTCCTCGAGTTCCAGTTGATTTAAATCTTTGCCAGCAGTTGAGATTATTCTTTCTGTTTAAAAGCTGGGTGAAAAAATGGTTGTAAAATCAAACCAGAAATCCACTATTGATGGGGGGGGGTTTGGAGGAAGTTTTTGATGCCCTGTGTTTAGCCAGGACAGCTTGGGAATACTTCTGCTGAATTAGCTGTGGGTACAGCGAGTTGATTTGATTGTTTTGGGCAAAATGGAGCCAGAATTGGGTGTCCCTTATAACCTAAACCAGAATTTTCCTCACCATAAAGCCTCTATTAACAGCACTGCTGCTCAGGGTCTGGGTAGCTGATTATGGCAAAGCTTTCTCCAAAAAATTGAGGGGAAAGTAGGTTAATGAACCTGCTCAGTCTCTTCATTTTCATGGGCTCTGTGATTCCAGCCTGGAGCAGTGTGGTCTGAATTCAGCTGTTTCAATTAGGAAGGAGATTGATCCCAGGGGAGGGAGCTGAGACTCTTCTACAAGGATGGATTTGGGAGGAGTTTCCATGGGAATCTCAGGTGGCAAAGGGAGAGCTGAACCCTTAGCTTCTGGGTGAAAGCAGTGAAGTCAACGCTGATTTTTTCCCTGTTGCTGGCATTTATCAGTGGTTATAATTCCACAGAACCTCAGGATGGTCTGAGCTGGGAGGGACCTTAAAGTTTATCCAGTCCCCTGCCATGGGCAGGGACACCTTCCACTATCCCAGGAGGCTCCAAGCCCCATCCAGCCTTGCCTTGGACACTTCCAGGGATAGGGCAGCCACAGCTTCTCCAAACACCCCAAATTTGGCTTGTTTTCATCTTTTAGCTGCTTTTCCACCTGTTGAGTCACATCTCCACCTGTTCCCACTCCTGTCCAGCCTTCTGAAAGCCAACCTGGCAACTCTGGCCTTCCCAAATATGATCAATGGGAGAGGAAGGGCAAGGGAAACTAAATGTGACCAGAGACTTCTGCATCTCTGAGGCAGGAAAGAGCAAAGATCAAAACTCAGGAAATAGAATCGATGCTTTACAGTCTTAGAAGTCATGGCTGAGACACAGGGGTGGTGGTATGTGATTATTTGTTCCAGCATGTCCTGCTTTGTAGGATTTGAGTTATTCCGTTTCTTTTTTAATATTTAAGATAAACTCAATGTTTACATTTTCTGTGTTGCTCCTGCTTTTTTAATGACCGAAACGTGCTTATTACGGGCTTCACTTTTCTAGACAGCACAGCGAGCAGGGCTCCTGTAGTGTCCCCAGTGAAAAGTGCTGGGGGCCTTCAGAGCCTTGTCCAACACCTCCCCTCAGCTCCAGGTGAAAGCCTTTCCTACATCCCTGCCTTTTCCAGGTGCTGTCAGACGAGGAGAAGAGGAAGCAGTACGATGCCTACGGAGAAGAGGGCCTGAAGGATGGGCACCAGAGCTCCCACGGAGACATCTTCTCCCAGTAAGGAGGTTTAACCCCTTTGGGCTGTCCTACAGCTGCTGCTCTGATTCTGTGATGCTCAAGCACCCCTTTGACAGAGTTTTTACCTGGCCCAGAGTCGCTGATGTGCGAGTTGAGAATTTGAAGGAATACGTTTCCAGTGGGTATCCCACATGCAATTTCCAGTTTTGGTGTGCACCACTCCTTGCTGCAAGCAGGAGCCAGTGGAGACTTCCCACGTGGGCACCTCTGGGCACTGTGGGTGATTTTTCAGGTGCAGCACCTGCTTCAAACATGTGGAAACTTTCTCAGGTTAGCTGTGTGTGATTGGGCTTTAACCTGTTGTCACACATCACTTTGGGGACACTTTTCCTTCTGTGTTAACTTGCATAGCACGTGTAGAATTTGGAGCATTAAAAACCAAAGGCACTTGCACATTGCTTGGACAGAACCTGATTTTCTGCCCCTTTGGATAAATTTCCTAAAATAATTCCAGAAGTTGCTCAGCTCCTGTAATGCTGGGTGAGGACTTGCACTGCTGCTCTGCTCTGTTCTGAGGGACGATATGCAAGATTCCTAGATTGTTTTCCTCATCCTTGTTGTCCTCAAACTACTGATAACCAGCTTGCTAGCAGTGACTTGCAGTGCTACTCAGAGTTTACACCTTGTGGTGGTGGCAGCTGAGCAGCAGTGCAGTGTGGAGAGGTCAGATTTTGAGTGTTCTGCTCCAAATCTCACTTTCCTTAGTGCAGAAAACTCTTCCAAAGTGGCTGCTTTGTTTGAAGGCTTTAGTTGTGTTCTGCAGGAGCAAAGTGAGGTTCCTGGGTTTACTCTGGAGCTCTGAGGAGGCTGTTCTTTAGTGGAGTAGAAGCATTTGCCCAGAATTCCTTCCTGACCTAATCAATGTGCTTCACTCCAGCTTCTTTGGGGACTTTGGCTTCATGTTTGGAGGAAACCCTCGCCAGCAAGACAGGAATATTCCCCGAGGAAGCGACATCATCGTGGACCTGGAGGTCACCCTGGAGGAGGTGTATTCAGGAAACTTTGTAGAAGTAAGTTCACTTATCTCGGTGTTTCCAAGTGTTCCCAGGTTTGAGGTGCCTGACCAAAGCTCAGAATATCTTCTCCCCAAAAATAGAGCTGAAATAAATGCTCTTTTTCTGTGTCTGGCGGTGCAGGATGTTGTGGTGCTGTTTCCTGTAGTTTACTGAAGAAACCACACATTTATTCACCTTTTGCATCTGGCAGTGTCTCCATAAAGTGTGATAACACTGACTTATTGGCTGTCAGTCACTAGCTCAGCTTGATTAGTGCAGCAGCCCAGTTGGAAGAGGTGGAAATTGTCCCTCTGTAGAATTTAGGGATATTTGAGGGGCTGTTCATAAGCTTCAAATTCACTTTGCAATTCTTGCAAAACCACACTGAGGATTTTTCAGTCTCCTATGGCCAAACGTGTCACTGCAGGTTTCCAGATGATATAACTGAGAAGAGTATGTGGAAAATTATTATCTTCTTTTAAGCAAGCTCCATCTCTGGTGCTGACAATTCCTCCTGTCTGCACATTGGCTTTCCACTGCCTGGTTTCATGTTGTGGCTGTTGGGGGAAGTCCACATAATTTCCCCCTTGTGTGGGACAAGGAAGTGTCATGACCAAAGCATGGAGTGTTCCATCCTAGGGTTACCTTTCCTGTGTGGAAAAGTGTGGAAAAGGAAAGAGAATGGCAAATAGTGATGTCAGAGAGAGCTTTTCTGGTGTTTAATGTGTGATCACAAGGTGAACACTTGTCGGTGTTTTGCTGAGGCCACATTTGGAGCTACTGTGGCAGCACCACACAACAACACGTCCCTGCCTGTGGCATGGGGCTGGAATTAGATGATCTTGAAAGTCCCTTCCAACCCAAACCATTCTCTGCTCAGAGGAATCCAGACCCTTGTGGAAACCCAGGAACGCTGGCATCAACCTCTCCCTCTTCCCTGCAGGTTGTCAGGAACAAGCCAGTGGCAAGACAGGCACCTGGCAAACGGAAATGCAACTGCAGGCAGGAGATGAGAACCACCCAGCTGGGGCCTGGGCGCTTCCAGATGACTCAGGAAGTTGTTTGTGATGAATGTCCCAACGTCAAGTGAGTTTGGTGCTCTTTTCCTGCTCCACAGAACCATAAATCCCATGATTTTATGTAGTAATACAGGCGTGTTTATTCCAAAACCCACCTCTAGGTGGGGGAACGAGCCTGTATTCCCAGGGAGAACTGGGGACTTCGGGAAGGCTTAACCCCGGCTTCTCATTTCCAGGGAGCCACTCTTTATTCTTCCAGCAGAGACGGCCACCTCTGTTGGGTGTAGAACTCCCCAATTTCCTCTGCCAGCCTTTTATTCCTTGCGCAGTCACACTGCAGTGGAAGTTCCCCAGCTAAATCTGAACGGGAGGCACACAGCTGGGAGCAGCTGGATGTGGAATGCCATGCTGTAGTCACACACCCTGATGCTGACTGTGCATTTGGGAGCTTTTAACTTCACCTTCTCTGCTCCCTGAGTCTCAGCTCACCCAAAAGGCAGCTCTGACCCACTAGGTTTAGATGTGAGCAAGGAGAGCACAGGTGTGAGCTTGCGGGGGTGTTCTGCTCACCCCGGTAACACAAATGAAAAGTTGAGGTGAAGTTGGAATAAATAAATAAATAAAGTTGAAAACTGAGTGCTGGGTTGCTCTTCCCACTTTCAGGCTGGTGAATGAGGAGCGGACGCTGGAGGTGGAGATAGAGCCAGGGGTGAGGGATGGCATGGAGTATCCCTTCATCGGGGAAGGTGAGTGTGTGCTCAGCTGTGAGCTGCTCCTCTTCCGTGGTTCTCTGGCACTGGCAGTGCCCAAGCCCCCCGTGTGGTTGGAAGTGCTGTGTCCTCTGCACGTGCTGAAATCCAGGAGTGTGTTCCTGAGTCGGGGTAACACAGTTCCTTAGCTGGGAGTGGGGACGTGCACAAAACCAGCTCTAAATCTGATGTTTCACATAACACTTGAACAGGAGCATTTGTTCCAGGCTTGAGCATGTGAAGGCATCCCCTCTGCCCAAGGAGATGAAGCCCTTCAGTGACTGAAGGACATCATTAACATGCAGACAGCTCTTCCAGAACAGCAGAGCTGTGACCTTGCTGAGGCAACACTCAGAAAGTCCTAAGCTCTTTAAGCAGAATTTCAGTCATCCAAAGATCACTTAGTCGCTTTTTTTCCCTTTGGCTTGTGAGCTGCAAGTCTGTCACAGCCTGCTTGTCTCTCCACTTGTTCCTAACTGTTTCCTTTAAATGAAGCTTTCCTTTCTCCCCCACAGGTGAGCCCCACGTGGATGGGGAGCCAGGAGATTTACGCTTCCGAATAAAAGTCCTTAAGTAAGTCTCTGGCCTAGTTAGGCTCTTGCTTGGCTAGGTGAAGCTTGCCCTTCAGCAGGGCAGGTGCAGGCCTGGCACTCAGGGCTGTGCAGGATGCTCAACCCTCATAGTGCTGGAGGAGCTGGATTTGATGCTGTTAAAAGTGGAATTATGAAAGTATCTTAATTTTTTTGGCTTGAATTCGCCATGTGTGATTCAGATGAAATATCCTCTTTTTCCTAGCACACAATCTTCCTGTTGTAAGGAAATGCACTACTAAAAAGATTGCTGTGTGAGTCAGGGCTTCTTGCCACACCTCACCACTCAGTGTCCTAGAAATAGAAAAGGCATTTATCAGTGCATATCTTACACAGGAAAATGAGGCTAAATTGGATTCATTCCTCACTTCCCTTCCTATTTATGATTTCTCCAAACTCCCAAACCGAAGGAAAGAAGCTCGAGGACCTGTTTCCCCTCTGGGGAAGGAGAAAAGTTCAATGGCTCTTCTTTCCCCAGGCACCCAGTGTTTGAAAGGAGAGGAGATGACTTGTACACAAACGTGACAATCTCGCTGGTCGAGGCACTGACAGGCTTTGAGATGGATATTGCCCACCTGGATGGGCACAAGGTGAGGCCCAGGGTGTTGTGTGTATCCCACATTCACCTGCAGCTCTGTGCTGAGGCTTGGCTTGCTCAGGGTCTGCTTATCTACAGAATTCCCTCTGCTGGAGCATTCCAGGCCAATTCCCAAGGAGCCAAAATGGGCTCTCTACGAGGGTTGCACAGTGTGTGTCTCACTTCCAGGCTGTCCCAGCAGTGGGTGGTGTTAGTCCTGGCACATGTCCACTAAAACTGCCTGGAGCCATGGGATATCGCTGGTTTTGGCAAGGAATCAATGCCAGGGACTGCTGGGGTGCACACACAGAACATGGACTGTCCAGGGAGGTGGTGGAGTCTCTATCCCTGGAGGTGTCCAAGGAACATCTGGATGTGGCCCTCAGTGCTCTGTTGTGGTTGATAAGGTGGGGATCAGTCATGGCTTGGACTCAATGGTCTTGGAAATCTTTCCCAACCCCAACGATCCTGGCATCCTGATCTTGTAACACTAATAATGTTCTCAAATTCCTTTTCTCCCCAGGTTCACATTGCCCGGGATAAAACCACAAAACCCGGCGCCAAACTGTGGAAGAAGGGAGAAGGTCTTCCAAACTTTGATAACAATAACATCAAAGGCTCCCTAATAATCACCTTCGACGTGGAGTTCCCCAAGGAGCAGCTGACGCCCGAGCAGCGGGAAGGTGCGTGTCCAGAGCCCACCTGAACCTGGCACAGCTCATCCAGGGGCTGGAGCAGTCAGGAGGGGCTGTGCTGTCCCTGTTCCCTTTGTCCAACATAACACAGTTGGCTGATGGCCTGTGATTAACTCCCACTTCCCTTGGAAGCAAGGAGGCTTGGCTGCCATGGTTGTGGCTGAGGCTGGGATGTGCTGCTGCTGGAATGTAGCTCTTGGCAACTTTGCAGGTGCTTTGTTTTGGAGCTGCCCATCTGTTTGACCCCACAGCCTTGCTGGGCTTAGCCTCTGTCTGCTTTGCCTCGGCTGGAATGGGATCACAAAGAGTTTCCCAGCCCCTGCTGCTACTTTCTTGGAGGCAAGACTTGTGGAAATCCCTCTGCTGCCGAGGGTAAGGAATGTCACGCTGCGTCAGGAGGAGGGTTGTTCCTCCCCACAGCTCCTTCCACTCTCTAGGAGAGATCTGCTGCTCATCTTCAGTGCTCAGATGGAAACCTGATGAACCATGTAGGAATCCTGAAATGGCCAGGAGGGTAAATCCTGTACTCCTAGCTGGGAAATTCCTTGCTCCAGCAGCCTCTGCTGTGCCTCACAGCAGCTCCAGCTGCTCTCCATCAGAGTAGGAATCAAGGGCCTCATCCTCTGTCACGGGACAAAGATATTGCTGGCATGTACACTGCAGCTCTTCAGGAAATCCCCATCCCCAGAGCTTCTCCCAGGGCTTCTTCTGAAGCCTGAATTCACTTCTTTTAGTGGATTTCCTGGACTCCTCAAGTTTGTAGTGGGAAGCCAAGCCCTGAGTGGGTTTTATTTCACCCTTGGCACTTGCCGCTGCCTTGGCCGCACTGTGCCAGCTGCCGTGTGCAGTCCAGTTGGTGGCTGCAGCTCCAGACGTCCTGTGGCTCTTCCTGCAGCTCTTTGGGCTGAGAGTTCTGCTCCTCTAGGCTGGGCTTAGAGTGAGGCTGGTTTGTGGGTTTATCTGGGCTTTCCCCCTTGTTCCACGAGTGTTGTGCAGGGCACAATGACCGCGTCACTGTGAGCTCTCAGTCCAGGCTCTGCTTCCCTTCCAGAAGCTCCATCAGGCAACAGCAGCTCTGAAACAGGTGTGAGGTTATTCCAGCTGTTGCTCTTAGCAGTTTAGAGGACACTGGGCAAGGAGCAGTGACAGAAGCCTCCATGTTTTTGACAGAATTGCTCACACAGCCCTATGGATATCCGGGAACAAAAAGATGATGGCACTGGCATGAGTGTGTCCAGGCACAGGGCCTTGGGTGTTCCTCTCCCTCCTAAAGCAATTCCACATTTCCCAGGGGAAGGTGACTGGGTAGGCAGTCAGATGCCTTTCTGTGTGCTGGGTGTCTCCAAACATCCGTGATTTCAGGAGTTTTATGAGGGAATAGGTCTATCTCTGTGTGAGGCAGCAGTTCAGTGTACACATTGAATGGAAAACTGTAGGCTGCAGAATTCAAAACATCCCTTTTTTCCTTGTTGTTGGCAGTGGCCCTCATTTCTTATCTCCTGACCGCATGTCCATCTCCTGGGGCTGTCAGAAGATACTCTGGCTCTGAGAGCACCAGCCTGAGCTTTGGAGTCACAGAAATAATATCCCTTCTTTCCTGCACTGGGAATTGATCGCTGTTGGTCAGAGCTGCCTCTCCCTCTGTGCTGTAACCTGTCACTTTTTGTTGGTAGCAGCAGCATTTCAAAGGAAAAATTGACTTCAGGCTCCAGTAAAAGGTGCCTGAAGTGCAGTGGCACCAATTGTTAGGATTCCTGGTTGGAATTCCTGATTAAACCTCGGATACGTGTTGAAATATCCTGTGCACTACTGAGGATGTCCTTCAGGCAGCTGCCAGAGGTGTGGGAGCTGCCCGGAAATGAGGTGTGGGATGGTGCTAATCCCACTTTCTCCGGGGTTCCTGGAGCACACCTTTCTCCAGCTCCAGCCTTCCTTTCTAAGAACCACACATCCAGGAGCCACATCCTCTCACCCACCAGCTGGGAAGTGACTTGGAGCCTCCTCTGGATGCAGGAGAGGAAGCGAATTTGCCTTGGAAAATGACCTGTTCCCAATAATGAGCAGTTCCTGGACAGGGGTTCATTTTGTCCTGGTGTTCCTGAAAAGATTTCAGGAATCTCTGGCCATCAGGCAAGGAGCATGAGAAGTTCTTGCCTGGCAGAGAGACGGCCTGCTTCCAGTTACTACTTCCAAGACTGTTTTCCAGTATTTTAACACAGCTACTGTGACCCTTGTGCATCCCATCACTGGTTTTCAAGGACAGTAGAATGTGTAGCCAGAAAGGTTTAAGGATAGACAAGCAGGACAAGGGTTGCAGGGAGACAGACTGGTTTTTAGCAGGATTTCCTGAAGGGTTTGCATGCCTGAAAGGTTGGAATTTTCTTCTGTACAAGTAAATTGGTTGGTTTCATTACTGATAGTCGATCTAAACCTCCCCTGGAGCAACTTGAGGCCCTTTCCTCTCCTCCTGTCCCTTGTTCCTGTGAGCAGAGCCCGACCCCCCCCCCGGCTGCCCCCTCCTGTCAGGGACTTGTGCAGAGCCACAAGGTCCCCCCTGAGCCTCCTTTGCTCCAGCCTGAGCCCCTTTCCCAGCTCCCTCAGCCTCTCCTGGGGCTCCAGCCCCTTCCCAGCTCTGTTCCCTTCCCTGGACACACTCCAGCCCCTCCATGTCCTTCTTTTAGTGAAGCTTATTTGAAAGTTACCCACAGTGCTGGGAGTTTCCCTCTGGTTTGGGTCCTGTTTTGGGCTCAGTGGTTTCTGAGGCTGCTCTGAGCCGTGTCCTGAGGGGTCCCAGGGCAGTGAGGAGTGACCAGGCTGAGTTCATCAGAGGGGACTCCCTCTCTAATCTCTGGAAAAACAGTGACACATCCATCCTTGCCACTCTGCTTCCTCTGCTCCTTGTGGACTTGCCCTTTAAGCAGCAGTGGAGACCTGCCAGCCCTGCCCTGTCGTGCCGACCCCAGGAGATGAGCTATTATGGATTTAAGGGCTGACTCACCCTTTTAGCCTGTTTGGTAAGAACTTGATACCGACAGATCCTTGAACTGCCAGTTCCTGGGAATGCTCAGGATTTCAGGAATGGGGAAGAAGCGTTGGAAAAGTCATCCTGACATCTTTGCTGTGCTCTGCATGTGACATTCTCCCTTCCCTTGCAGGTCTCAAGCAGCTGTTGAAGCAAGGATCAGTGCAGAAGGTCTACAATGGATTGCAGGGATATTGATGTGAGGAAAACTTGGACTTCCCTGGAAATGCAAAGTCAGATTTGTTCACGGTCTTTTCTCCTGCCCACTGTAGAAGGGGGAAGAGGGAGGGGGGAGATGGTTGAGGTTTAGCTCATTTTTGGTTTGTAAATTATGGAAGTGCTCAGAGTTTGGGGAAATACTTTTTCAGGACATAACTGGTGCTGCCTATCATGTTCCACGTCCTGGAACAACAGAGATTCCTTGAGCAGGAAAACATAGGTGGGGAAAAGGAGTTTTCAATTCCACACAGATTGGAATTTCTGGTTTTTAAATATATTTTGATGTGACTTTTCTTGGCCATCTCAACCTATTTTCATAGCTGCTCCTGCTTTTTACGTCCTTCGTGTAAATTTCTTCCAAATTCCTGTTGTTTTGGGGTGATATTTTTAATCCCAGCTCTTCCTCCCCTTTCTTCCCCTCTGAGTTCAGAGTCTGGTTTTGGGGCAGGAATATTGATGCTGTTGGGAGTGCACTGGGCTGTGTTAGGCCCCACAATTGGTTGGGAAAAGAGTCTCTCAAGGCCTCTGTGGGCTCTCTTAACTACCAAGTCCCAAAAGTCAACGCTTGGTTTGAAATTTGAAGTTGCACCAGCTTAGCAAAGACTCCTTGGTCATGGTGGAATTTGGGAATGGCTCCTCATGGCCTTGGTTGTCCCTCGTTGCCCCCACATGGAACCAGTCTGGAAAAGCTCCCTCCCCTCCTGCGCTCTGTCCTCCGTGAGGACGGGTGAGGCTGATGGGAATAAAGTGTTTGTTGGAGTTGGAATGGCAAAACCTCCCTGGTGATGTGTTTCTGGGACAGACCTGGGCTTTCCTGTGCCAGGCAGCAACAGAAATCATGGAATCAGTAAGGTTGGAAAAGCCCTCTGAGGTCGAGTCCAACCATTCCCCCAGCACTGCCAAGGCCACCACTGCCCCCCATCCCCAGGTGCCACATCCACACGTCTGTCAAACCCCTCTGGGAATGGGGACTCCACTGCTGCCCTGGGCAGCTGTGCCAGGGCTGGACAGCCCTTTTAGGGAAGGAATTTTCTGTCAGATCCAATCTAAACCTCCCGTGGAGCAACTTGAGGCCATTTCCTCTTGTCCTGTCGCTTGTTTCCCTGCAAGAAGAGCCCAACCCCACCTGGCTCCAGGCTCCTTCCAGTTCCTTCAGGGATCTTGGGGGCTGTAAAGTGGGATCCTTGCAGCTTCTCCCTACCCCATTCCCTATTTGGGAAGTGGATGGGCTCTGGTTTGCCTACAGGGAAGTGTTTGCTGGGAAGCAGCAGATGCAGCCTCAAGGTGGTTTTGTTTTCAGTTTATTCCCTGTTTTCCTTCCTTGGGAGCTGGAAGCAGCTCAAGGTGGGCACAGCCCCTGTGTCCGTGGTGCCCTCAGTCCAGCAAGTCCCACCCACCCCTGCAGCTCCAGTGGGAGTGACGCAGGGGAAGCAGCAGCCCCGGGAAGATTTCCTGTTGGATCCTGTGTACATTTGCCTTGGCAGAGCACAGCAGGGGCTTGGGGAGCAGCTGAAACAAACCTGCAATGCCAAACCCTTGCTCTCTGCTGCTCCTCAGGATCCCTAAGGATAACGTGGTAATCCCAGCTGAGGCTGCTCCCTCTGCCCACCATGCCCAGTCTTTTCCGGGTGCTGCAGGCAACTCTGCCTCTGCTCCCTCTTAGTTTAAGTTCCTAGGAAACCTCAGATTCCAAAGAAATTCCTTCCTGTATCCCTGTGCGTGGGGCTGTTTCCTCTTACTCCAGCTCCTTGCAACCCTGCTCACCTGTAGCAATAAACCCAAAAAGCCAGGATTTCACCCCTAAATTCCAGGTTCTCCTGCAGGGGAAGGTGTAACCCCCAGCAGCAGCCAACAGGTTTATTTTGGGCCCGAGTCCTTGTTCCCACTGCTGCTTTTCCTTTCTCTGCTAATTCCTTTCCTTCCTGTGGTTTGTTTTTCTTGAATTGTGGGGCTGGACTCTTTGGAGAACACAACAATGGCTGCAGAGCCCCGGCTTGCACAGCAGCAGGGAGATAAACAGGAAAAAAGCCCCAAATTCCAACCAAGTCCCCCTGCTTCCTTCCACCCTTTTCCCCCTGCTGTGGGGTGTGTTTTGGAGCCAGCACCCAACGCCTTTCCCACCTCCACACAAAGCTTCCAGGGCTTCCATGCTTTTGCCCAGCAGCAACAGCAGTGTTTGCTCAAACATTCCCACTGGTTTTGCTTCTGGCCCACTCACGCTGTGCTTTTTCTACAGTCATGGGGAAATATTTGTCCCCCAAGAGCTGGGGGTGTGGAGGATGCTCGGTGTCCATGGCATCCTCTGTCCCCTTCTCTGGTGACACAGAGCTGGTGGGAGCCAGTCATGGCACACATGGACTCCTTTATCCATAGAAATGCTTCCCACGAGGTTTAGGTGTTCACACCTTGGTCTGGCACCAAAATGTAATCATGACCGTGAACCTCCAGACTGGGAATTCTGTAATGCACAGCTTGAATTTCCAGTCCTTTCTAAGCAGCACCATTCCCAAACTGGAACAAATAAACCCAAATTTCCTGTGCCTCTTTTAACCTAAATCCTTGGAACAGAGGGGATTGTGAGGGTTCAGATGTAGGCATGTTGTTCAGTTCTTCTAGGAAAACACTCCTCCTCGGAATGCACTTCCAGATGTCCATGCTGCTTTGGGAAGGCCTGGCTGAAACGGGGTCCTGGTTTATTCCTGAAGGGAAATGGTTTTCAGCACCTGCAGGAGCTGCCTGTGTTCCTTCAGGGCCTCAGCACAGGCTGGCCTTTAGATGTCATCACCTCCACCAGCGCTGCGTTCCCACCCTTTGGCTGGATCCCTCCCGTCCCAGGGGAGGGGAAGGAGCAGATGGGATGAGGATTCCATAGCAGGTTGATGACAGGAGGGAGTACAGGGCTCAGATCCACGTTTCCATCGTGCCCTGCAGCCTTGTCCGTGTCTTCTGTCCCTCCACAGCCTGGGCTGGCTGCGCCCAGAGCCGCATTCCCCATCCCAGACTGGAGGGTGACGTTTTGGGGCTGCTCCAAGGAGTTTCAGCCCTTGGTATGGGGGTCTTGGGAAGGAGGGCTTTGCTCCCAATGGCTTCAGTCACACCAAAGGCTGCTCCCAACTCTGGGAAGTGGGTGGAAGTGTTCCCAAAGAGCTATTTTTCCAGGGAAACTTCTCTGCAAGCGCAGTGTAAGCAAGCATAGGTTTTTCCACAGAAAAATCTTGTTTTTTCATGTCCTTATCTCTGTCGAACCTTTCTGCCCCGGGGCTGAGCAGTGGAGGAAGGAGGGGGAAGGGGCTGGTGCCAGGAGAAGGCTGCTCTGAGCACACGTGGGTTTGGAGTGGGCCTCCAGCTGGGAAGGGAAGGTGAGGGGATGATTCCTCACTGGAATCCTTCCTGTGATTCCCAGGCAGCAGCCCCCATCGCTGCTTGCCTGCACTGCAGGAGCTCCGGAGCGGTCCCCAGGGAGAGGGCAGCCCTCTGGGGCAGGGCAGAGGTGTGGGATGGGTGGTACCTGCTGCCTTCATCCTGCCTGCCCTGTATCCCTGCTCCTGGCCTGCAGCCAGCTCTCTCCTCCCGTTTCCTGCAGCTGACCTGGGAGGTGAGCAGGAAGGGAAGAGGGCAGCGCTGAGCGCCGACCACCCTGCGAGGAGGGAGTGGCCAGCACGGCCCTTCTCTGTGCTGGGAGGCTTTTCCAGGGAGCTGCTTGCTTCCATGTGGGAGTAGGAGGCTGCTAGGAAGCAGATCCCAGCCTCCATCCCGAAAAAAAGCGGATCCCCTCACCCCAGTGCAGCCCCTGGGGTTAACAAGTGTGTCCCAAAGGCAGGAATTAAAACATCTGGGGCTGTGACCTCCGGGAATTTGGAAGGACGGGGTTTGTTTAGTCCTGAAAAGCCACAATGACACCAGTGCAGGCTCTGAGTGCGTAAGAGGTGTTTACAGGGATAATTCCACTTCCTTCCAGATGGATCCCATCAGCCCCACTTTTTTTTCCCCCTCCCACCCCAGCAGGCACCAGAGCCCATCACTGGTTTTGGGCAGCTCCTGGAGCCATCCAGCCCTTTGTCCTGGGGCACAGCAGCTCCCAAAGGACATGGACGGAGATGTCAACCTTCCAGAGGGAGATGATGTCCAAAAGGGAACAGGGTGACCTGCCCACCCCATCCAAGTTCCCCATGGCATGGGGGCGAAGGGCTGGTTCCTGGCACACGGGCATTGCCTCACTGAACGAGGATCGAGGCTTGGGCATCTTATCTCAGCCCTTACCCAAGACAGCGATAGGGGAGTGGGCTGAGGGAAACCATGCGTGGAGAACAAAGCCTTGCCCAGCAATCCCTGCAGATAACCGGGATGGGAGTTGGTTGAAGCTGCCAGAGGTTTCCTGCAGAACCCAAAAATCCTCTGAGGAGAAAATGAAAACCACCCCTCACTGATGGGATATGCACTGGCTCCTGTCCCGAGCTGTGATCCGGGGTGGAAGAG
>NW_008237227.1:272662-276579 GCF_000691975.1 Corvus brachyrhynchos | reverse complement strand
CCCATGTCCCCACCTGCCACACACAGCCAGGCCTCGGTGGCCCCGCCATGAGGCACTTGAGGATTTTGGGGTGAGGAAGGGAAATGTTGGGGCAACAAATGGTGATGTTTGGGATGAGGAAGAGAAATTTTGAGGCTACGACGTGCTGGAGGTGGATGTTGCCACCAGAACCCCTCTGCTGTTGGCCAGCACATCCAGGTCAGAGTCGGTCACTGCCAGGGATGTGCCTTGGGATGGAGGTGCCAGGTTTGGGGGTGTTGCCTATGGACACCGATGGAGATGAGGCTGTTCCTCGGGGTCCTGCACTTCTGGGAGATCCTCACTGCCCCAGCTCCTCGTGGAAACTCGAGAGCAGCAGCAGAGTCAGCTCCGTTCTGGAGCGTTCTCCAGACACAGGGGGGCTTGAGGGCAGGAAAAGGGCTTTTCCAGAGCTGCTTGAGGTGGAGAAGCTCAGACTTGCTCCTCTGTCCAAAAGATGACACATTTCTGCAGCAAAAAGCAAAACAAGCTCCGCTGTTCCAGGCCTCCCCCCAGTGTCTCCCGCCTGGCTCTGTCCTGGGTGCCATCCCCGCTCCATCGCGGCCTTGGGGATCCCACAGCATCCACGCTCACCCATCCCAGCCGGAGCAAGGGGCTGCACCCCAGGGAAGGGGGACTAGCAATGGGAATCACTCCAGGTCTTGGGGACCACGGTGCAACATCTGCAGGTAGCAGAGATGCCCCAAGTCCGAAAGCCAAAGCAGAGCCGGGAATGCAGCGGTTTCTCCCAGCTGGAAGGGATTGAATCCCTTTGTGGGGAGCAAATGCAGCACGTGGGAGCCAAAGCAGAGCCGGGAATGCAGCGGTTTCTCCTGGCTGGAAGGGATTGAATCCCTTTGTGGTGCCTTCAGCACTGCCCTGGTGTCCCCAGCACTGCCCTGGTGTCCCTGGGTGCTGGCAGCAGGGACACGGAGCGCTCGGCCCACAGCACAGCTCCTGCCAAGGGCGCTGCTTCGAGGGCCGAGCGATGACGTTCCCGTGCCTCATCCGTGTTGTTTTGGATTCTCCGGCCTCTCGGAGCCCGCCAAGGGTGGGGAGCGCCCCGGCCCCTGCCCCAGGAGCCCGGGGGTGGCTGGGGGCCAGGGTGATGAGATGTGGGCTTTGGAGACCTCCTCCTCCATCCCTCCAAGAGGACAACCCCTAAGGTCATCTTCCCATCCCTTTTGAGCCTCGTCTCTTTTCCCATCTTCCCTCATCCCACCCTGTCTTGCTCGCAGGGTGTTTAGAAAGAGCTGGAAGCTAATCCAGGAAAACCTCTCTCCTGTGCTGTCCCCCGCCAGCTCCTGGCTCATCCCCAGCCCTTCCTGCCGCCACAGGAGTGGAGATGAGCAGGAGAGCTCAAAATGCCCTTCTGGGTGAGAGGGAAACGTGGCCAAGAGTTTCTATCAATGCAATCAAAGTTTAAACAGTCAAAGAGTTTTTAGCTCCGATTTGGACTGTGGAAAAGCGAAACTGTCCCCTCACAGCTGTGTGTGCTTGACCTCAGCGTCTCACACCAAGCGAGGAAATGAAAAATGTTGGGAAAATGACTTAACTGAGCCAAAGCAAAGCTGGGAGAAGGTTGGAGTGAGCTCAGGAGGTGCAAAACCCTCCTGAAAACATCACCAGTGTCTTTCCAGAGGCCTGGAAAACTTAGCACACAACCCAAGGTCTGGCACAGGGGCTGGCAACACCAACGAGCCCACCCAGCACCAGCAGCCGTGATCCAGGATGGATCCACAGCCCCACATCGGTGCTGCCGAGGGGAATGAGAGCAGCCAGAGGTGTGGGGGGAGCTGATGGGTGGTTTTATTACACAAGGTGTGACATCCTCCCTCCATCCCCACTGGAACAGGGATAAATGAGGGTTTAACAGCATCCTTTTAACCATTCCATGGCTGTTTCTCCTGCTGCTTTTCCCCCCCACGTCCCTCCCCACCATTTTTCCATCCATGCCCAGTGTTTCTGTGTGGTCTCAGTGCATTGCCCGGCGTGGGGACCGTCCACAGGTCTGGGGGCTGCTGGAGGGGTCAGTGCAGCTGGGACAGGACTGGGAAGCCACTGGTGTCCTTGGGGAGCAAAGCCTGTGGCACTGGGAACGTGGATCCCTCGGGAGGGATGGCCTTGGTCCCTGTCTCCACGGGGGGATGATGGATCCATCCTCTGTCTCTATGCAGGAATGATGGATCCAGGCCCTGCCTCCCCAGGGTGATGGTGGATCCACGGAGAGTTGCTGGATCCTTGGGAAGATGATGGATCCATCCCCTGACTCCACGGGGAGATGATGGGTCTGTCCCCCGCCTCCGCAGGGTGCTGATGGATGCACAGGAAGATGACGGGTCCGTCCCCTCTGTCCATGGGGTGACATGGGCCAGCTGCCCACGCTAGCAGCTCCCTCCTGTGCACAGGAAGATGCCCAGGGCCATGCCCAGCAGGGCGAGGCTCCCCAGGATCAGCCCCAGCACCAGCGGAGCGCGCGATCGGCCGCTGACTTTTCCTGCAAGAGGCGAGAGGGACGCAGGTGACGACTGGGCCACGCCACCGCGTCCCTGTCCCCCACCCCGGCCCCACCACGGACCTGTCCTGGCGCTCTGAGCCTGCAGGATGCTGACACAGGTGGTGTTGAGGAAATACTGCAGGTCCTGGGTGGTTATGGGGTATTTCATCAGCTGTGCCTGGGCAAAGGCGGCCACCGGGAGCTCGCCGGGCCAGCGCCGCTCCCAGGTGGCGTTGGGGACGTGGAAGCTGAGGAACGCCGTCCTGTTGAGGGTCACCTCGTAGAAGCTCTGGGCTGTGCCGTTGGGGAAGAACCCCCCCACCCCTCCCGCAGCTTTGCTTCTCCTCGGTTTGGTCATGGCAGTGACTTTTCCAGAGGCTGGGATTATTTTCCCTCCCTTATCTCCGCACAGCACAGCTCCGGTTTTACAGAGAGGGAGGGTTTGGGCACAGAGCTGCTCGTGGCTCTTGCGGATGGAGCACAGGGACACCGGCAGGGGTGGGGTGGGTCATGCCAGAGACCCCGCGGTGACACCGGGCTCCCCAAGGGTACAGGAATGTGGGGCCGGGGCAAAACCGGTGAAAGGAAAGGGAAAGGAAAAGGAAAAGGAAAAGGAAAAGGAAAAGGAAAAGGAAAAGGAAAAGGAAAAGGAAAAGGAAAAGGAAAAGGAAAAGGAAAAGGAAAAGGAAAAGGAAAGCCCGGGCAGGAGCAGCAGAGGTGACAGGGTTAATGGAGCGGAGCAGGCAGGAGCACGAAGCCATCGCCAGCAGCGTCCCACAGCTCCCACAAGCTGCTGGCTGCAGGCAGGGAGCAGCCAGAAAGTGAGCAGGATGCAGGCAGAGTGCAAGTGGGGTCCAGGTGGGATGCAGGCAGAGCGCAGGCAGGGAGCAGGCAGGGTGCGGGTGGGATACAGGCAGGGAGCAGACAGGGTTCCTCCCCAGCCCTTTTCCTGAGGAGCAGCAACAGGTTGAGCATCATCCCGTTCCCAGGGTAAGAAATTCCCGGCTCCACAGAAGGGCTCCCTTTGCCCACAGAGTGGTTTTGCACATGCCCATGTGCCCATCCCTTCGCCCATCTGTCCCTGGAGAGCCACCCCCGTGCCCCGGCAGCGCGGGAGAGGCTCCCCTTCCCCGGGGGCCCGCCCCTGTCCCCCGGGTACCACTCACAGTTGGTCGGTCTCTCCATGTGGAAAAGCTTCACCAGCTGCCTGAAGTTCCTCAGGTAGGTGATCACGTCGTTCCGCCGCCGGGCCCAGGCGTCCGGAGGCTCCAGCGGGAGCACCTGGGTGACATTCTGCTCGTCCAGGAGGTGGCTGAGCTCCCCGTTCAGGCTGGCGTTCCCCCGGAACATGGCATTGCCCCTGTACACGCGGGTCAGCTGGAGCATGGTGAAGGCGAGCGGG
>NW_008237227.1:271396-272418 GCF_000691975.1 Corvus brachyrhynchos | reverse complement strand
GGTACCCCCACGGCCGGCCCGGCACGGAGTTCAGCGTGGGCACCGCGCTGGAGACGCGCTGGTAGCCCTACGGCTGGTCCATGGGATGTTAAAGAGGGCCGGGTAGGTGGGGCTGTGGGAGGAGGAGAGCGGGACTCCGGCCAGGTCTCTCCCATTTCCTTAACCCGAGCCACCCGCACCCCTTCCATGCCGGATATGCCGGGCCCCGCGGCGCCTGAGGATGCAGGATGAGGCTCCGAGCTCCCCCGGCACAGATGGAACTGGGCGAGCAGCCAGCACCTGACTCAGTTTCCCCATGCCTTGGCTGGGCAGAGCCCCGTGCCACTCTCCTGGGGGATGTGGGAGACCAGGGGGACACTGTGATGGGGACCATTCCCAGGGAAGGCGCCTGAGGATGCAGGATGAGGCTCCGAGCTCCCCCGGCACAGATGGAACTGGGCGAGCAGCCAGCACCTGACTCAGTTTCCCCATGCCTTGGCTGGGCAGAGCCCCGTGCCACTCTCCTGGGGGATGTGGGAGACCAGGGGGACACTGTGATGGGGACCATTCCCAGGGAATGGGGAGGATTGGAGGGAGCAGCCTGGCAGCACCCTGCTGCACCCACCTGGTGTGGAGAGGGCACCCAGCAGCAACAGGACCTCCCTCCCTGGAAAGGGGTGACACTCTGGGTAGCTGAGCTGGGCGGTGGGGGTGAGAAATCCATGGCAGGGCTTCCTCCACAGGTTTGTTTTTTAATTACACCTAAAATAATTATAAATTAAAAAATCTTAAAATGCGAAATTTCTAATAAAAGCTCCAGCTCATCTTATTGGCAGAGCATGGCACAGCCTGGGGTGGCACATAATGGCATCCCACAGCCTGCTATGGCATGGAATACTGTCATGGAATGGTTTTGAGTGGGAAGGGACCTGAAAGCCCATCTCATTCCACCCCTCCCATGGGCAGGGACACCTTCCACTGTACCAGGCTGCTCCAAGCCCTGTCCAACCTGGCCTTGGACACTGCCAGGGATCCAGGGGCAG
>NW_008237227.1:270215-270789 GCF_000691975.1 Corvus brachyrhynchos | reverse complement strand
CCTCGGGTTGGTGCAGTGATGCCGATATTGAATATCACTGGTCCCACTGCGGACCCCTGGGACACCACTGGGCACTGATGGCCATCGGGAGTGGCCCTGAGCCACTGCCCCTCTGGATGTGACCATCCAGCCAATTCCTTATCCATCTAACAGTCCATCCACGGAATCCAGCTCTCTCCAATGCAGAGAGAAGGATGTTGGGTGGGATTGTGTCCAGGCTTGACAGAAATGCGGATAAATGACATCCATAACCCCTCCCTTGTGCACTGAGGGAGTCACCCCAGCAGAGGCGGCCAGGGGGCTGGTCAGGCAGGACTTGCCCTTGGTGCAGCCGTGCTGGCTGTCCCGAATCACCTCCTGTCCTCAGCAGAGCTTCCAGGAGGGTCTGCCCGCTGATCTTCCCAGGCACAGAGGGGAGGCTGACGGGCCGGTAGGTCCGGTTCCCAGGCTCCTCCTTTCCTCCCTTTTTAAAGATGGGGACAAGGACTCCTTTTTTTCCCAGTCACCTGGGACTTAACCGGACAGCCAGGACCTTTCAAATATCCTTGCGAGCGGCTGTCCAGCTCCATCCGCC
>NW_008237227.1:269004-269569 GCF_000691975.1 Corvus brachyrhynchos | reverse complement strand
CCCACCCGGGATAAGCAACTCGCTCCCGGGCAGTTTCTCGTCCCCAGGCCCAGCTGTGCGCTGAGTTTCCTCGGTCTCAGCCCACGTGGCTCCCCGCCCACTCAAGGAGACACCTCAGGGTCACCTGTAGGATCCCATCCCATGTGGGGCTCAGGATCCCATGGGAATACTCCAGCTCACATATCACTTTTCCAGGCATGAACGCCGCCGTCCGTGCCGTCACCCGCATGGGGATATACGTGGGAGCCAAGGTCTTCCTCATCTATGAGGTTGGGGTACCCCCTGCTCCCCATCATGGTTGGGGGGATCCACCCCCCTGTGCCGGGGTACCCCTCACCTCCACCCTCTGCTTCTCCGCAGGGCTACGAGGGGCTGGTGGAGGGGGGTGACAACATCAAGCAAGCCAACTGGCTCAGCGTCTCCAACATCATCCAGCTGGTGAGGATCACCACGGGGCTGTGGCACCCCAGATCCCAGCCCCCCAAACATGCGTGACGAGCCGCATGCCCCGTTCTGTCCCCAGGGCGGGACGGTGATCGGCAGCGCCCGCTGCCAGGCCTTCCCC
>NW_008237227.1:262837-268931 GCF_000691975.1 Corvus brachyrhynchos | reverse complement strand
GCACACACACAGGCACGGAAATCACCCGCTCCGAATGGGCTGGGCTGCTAGAGGAGCTGGTCCGAGATGGTGGGTGAGCCCCTCCCAGCCCCGGGGGTGTAGATGGAGGTGTTTGAGGGTGGTGAGGTCCGGAGGGTTACCGCGGTGCTGTGACCCCAAGGAGGGCTGGGCTCCGGCCCCACGATGGTGGGGACGTGAGTGCCCTGAAATAACCCGTGTGGTGGCTGTGACCCCCCCAGGGCAGATCAGCGAGGAGGTGGCGCGGGAGAACTGCCGCCTGAACATCGTGGGGCTGGTGGGCTCCATCGACAACGACTTCTGCGGCACCGACATGACCATCGGCACCGACTCGGCGCTGCCCCGCATCATGGAGGTCATCGACGCCATCACCACCACGGCGCAGAGGTGAGCGGGACGGGGCTGGGGGCTGGGGGCTGCACCGCCCCGGCCATCGCACCCACCCACCTCCTTCTCTTCCCACCCGGGTCCTTGCAGCCACCAGCGGACGTTCGTGCTGGAGGTGATGGGTCGCCACTGCGGGTAAGCTCCCGTGGGTGGGGAAGCCCATGGGTGGGACGGGATGCCGCGTTTCGGGGTCAGCGCTCCCACCGCCGTGTCCCCCCAGGTACCTGGCGCTGGTGTCCGGCTTGGCCTCGGGCGCCGACTGGCTCTTCATCCCTGAATCCCCTCCGGAGGACGGCTGGGAGGACCTCATGTGCGAGAGGCTCGGGGAGGTGAGGGGGGGTTCCTAGCATCCCATCCCCTGTTCCCCCCCGAGGTGTCCCCGCAGGGGCCCGGGCTGAGCCCTGCAGCCGGTGCCCGGCCCCTGCGAAGCTTCGGGAGCTGCCGCCATTGTCCCTGTGAACCGGGGCACTCAGCCGAGCGCAAATCCAGCCCTCGCGTGCCAGGGGCAGCGCTGGCTCGGGGGCTCAGCTGCCCGTGACCTGAGCCACCCCCGGGGCAGCACGGATGGCAGGGAGGGGAGGGTGCTCGCATGTGGCCCACGGTGAGCTCTGGCTGAGCCGTGGTGGCCCTTTGTCCTCCCCTCGTGCCAGACACGCAGCCGGGGCTCGCGGCTCAACATCATCATCATCGCCGAGGGCGCCATCGACCGCAGCGGCAAACCCATCTCCTCCAACTACGTGAAGGACGTGAGTGACCGCCCCGGCACCGCCCTGGCACCCACGGACACTGGCCAGTCCCCAACGTGATGTCCCCTCTTCCCCACAGCTGGTGGTGCAACGCCTGGGCTTCGACACACGGGTCACCGTCCTCGGCCACGTGCAGCGCGGAGGGACCCCGTCCGCCTTTGACCGCGTGCTGGTAGGTCCAGGGGAGGACACGGAGAGGGGGAAGCCTGCTCCTGCCATCCCTCTGCCCAAAGGAAAGGATTTGCCAGCCAGGGTGAGGCTCGGATGGGCTTGGCCTCGCTGTGCTGGGCAGAGCTGTGCACCCGTTTCTCCTCATTTACTCCAAATTTAATGGATTTTTAAATAAAGCCATCGGCTTTCCAGCAGTGAATCAGCAGCCACGCGTTTTCCAAGCCTGTGGGAGGGAGCATCCCTGAGCATCCCACCCAGCTGGCACTGGTGGCCCCAGTGTCACAGGTGCCCCTGTCCCTTTGCAGAGCAGCAAGATGGGGATGGAGGCGGTGATGGCGCTGCTGGAGGCCACGCCGGACACCCCGGCCTGCGTGGTCAGCCTCTCTGGGAACCAGTCAGTGCGGCTGGCGCTCATGGAGTGTGTGCAGGTGGTGAGTACCGGGGAATTTGGGTGGGGGTCCCCCTCCTCTCCCTGTGAATGTGCGTGTCACGGTGCTGCGTCTTTCTCCTGGCCCAAGACAAAGGATGTGCAGAAGGCCATGGATGAGAAGAGGTTTGAGGAGGCCATCCAGCTCCGTGGAAGGTGAGGAGCAGGGAGCAGGACTTGGGGAGACATCCCTCTTGGATGGGGGCTTCTCCTTGTGGGGAAGCTGTTGGCTCCTGCAGCCAGAAGGATGTCCCCAGTCACACCCCAGGGGCACTGGGGAGACTCCCCCCTCTCCCAGACGTGCCTTGGGGACATGTCACCGTGTCCTTGCAGGAGCTTTGAGAACAACTGGAACATCTACAAGCTGCTGGCACACCAGAAGCCAGCTCAGGAGAAGGTGAGGGGTGATGGGGAGCAGCAGGGCACACCATGGCCACCTTGGGGACACGCAGGGATGTGCTGTTCCCATCCCTGTCCCCGTAGAGCCCCTTCAGCATGGCCATCCTGAACGTGGGAGCGCCAGCCGCCGGCATGAACGCTGCCGTGCGCTCGGCCGTGCGCATCGGGATCTGCCAGGGACACACCATCTACGTGGTGAGCGACGGCTTCGAGGGCCTGGCCAAGGGGCAGGTAAGGGGACAGTGAGCCTGGGATTGTCCCAGGGGATGGGGTTGGGCTTGGAGGGTGGCAGGGGGGGCTCTTCCCACCCCTAACCCGGCGCTGGTGCCCGCAGGTCCGCGAGGTGGGCTGGCACGACGTGGCGGGATGGCTGGGCCGCGGCGGCTCCATGCTGGGCACCAAGCGGTGAGTGCGGCCCTGGGGAGAGGGGCATAGGGGAGAGGTGTTCCCACCATGCTCACCCCACCGTCTGCACCCCCTTCCCCACCACAGGACGCTGCCCAAGACCTGCATGGAGAAGATTGTGGAGAACGTGCGCAAATTCAACATCCAGGGGCTGCTGGTCATCGGGGGCTTTGAGGTGCGGCGGAATCCTCGGTTCAGTGGGGGCCGGGGCGTCTGTGGGCGTCCCAAAGGAATCTCTCTGGGATGTGGATCCGGCTGCAGGGCCAGCATTTCCCAATCCCTCGGCCGCTTGCAGGCGTACGAGGGGGTGCTGCAGCTGGTGGAGGCGCGCGGGCAGTACGAGGAGCTCTGCATCGTCATGTGCGTCATCCCTGCCACCATCAGCAACAACGTGCCCGGCACCGACTTCAGCCTGGGCTCCGACACGGCCGTCAACGCCGCTATGGAGGTGAGGGACACGGACGGGGACAGCTCACGGGGCCGCCCCGCTCCACCACCTTCCATCATGGCCTGGAGTGGCCGATGGCCCGTGCTGGGGAAGCAAAGGTGGCTTGCCCTGGTGTGACCTCCCCTGCTTTGGGCACAGAGCTGCGACCGGATCAAGCAGTCAGCGTCGGGCACCAAGCGTCGCGTGTTCATCGTGGAGACCATGGGGGGCTACTGCGGGTACCTGTCCACGGTCACCGGCATCGCCGTGGGCGCCGACGCCGCCTACGTCTATGAAGACCCCTTCACTATCCACGACTTAAAGGTGAGTGGGCAGGAGTGGCTCTCTGGCTGAAATGAGAAGGAAAATTGGGGAAGGGAGGGCTCCAGAGCAGGGCAGGAGCTGTGGGAGCACGGCCATGCCGTGCAGATGCTGGGTGGATGTCAGGACCGGAGGGCTGTGGGATGGCTGCCGGCATCCTGGTGTTCATCTTGCAGGCCAACGTGGAGCACTTGACTGACAAAATGAAGACAGATATCCAGAGAGGGCTGGTGCTGCGGTGAGTTGGGGGCCCTTGGGGACAGTCCCTGCAAACCCCAGCCCCGTGGCAGGGAGCAAGGCCAGAGCTGAGCCCTTCCCATGGCCAGAGAGGGTTCTTGGGCATGGTGAGGTTTGGCACAGTGGGCACACGCTTGGCCGTGGGGCCGCTGGATGCCTCCGCTGCTGTCCCCACCCCAGCCCCAGGGTCCTCTGGGGGACACAGGCTGGGGCTCTGGGCCTCAGGGAGAACAAAACAGCACAAAAAGGGCATTATGGGAAACAAAGGAGGACAATGCCCTGGGGATGCTGGAGGAAGGAGCAGCCCCCCAAGCCCTTCCCTCTGCCCCCCAGCAACGAGAAGTGCCACGAGCACTACACCACCGAGTTCCTCTACAACCTGTACTCCTCTGAGGGCAAAGGCATCTTTGACTGCAGGATCAACGTCCTGGGCCACCTCCAGCAGGTACAGGGGACGGGGTGACATGGGCCACACTGGCCCTGAGAGCTGGGCAGGCCTGACATCCCCATTTCTTTGTCCCCAGGGGGGAGCCCCAACCCCCTTTGACCGGAACTACGGGACCAAGCTGGGAGTGAAGGCGGTGCTGTGGATGTCGGAGAAGCTGCAGCAAGTCTACAGCAAGGGTGAGCCGAGGGCTGGGGTTCCCACGGAGGGTGGGGGAGGCTGGTGGCTGCTGCTCCAGGCTTCCAGGCTTGGCCCCCAGTGAGGTGGGGTGTCCCCCTCCCAGGGCGTGTGTTTGCCAACTCTGGAGACACTGCCTGTGTGATCGGGCTGCGGAAGAAGGTGGTGGCCTTCAGCCCCGTGACGGAGCTCAAGAAAGTCACGGATTTTGAGTAAGTCCCCATGCCCCAGCGGTTCACTATCTCCCAGGGGACCCTTCCCGAGGTGTCCCCTCTAGAGCTGTGTCCCCCTGCACAGGCACAGGCTGCCCCAGGAGCAGTGGTGGCTGAACCTGCGGCTGATGCTGAAGATGCTCGCCAACTACCAGATCAGCCTCACCGAGTACATCTCGGGGCAGATGGAGCACGTCACCCGCCGCACCCTCAGCATCGAGAAGGGCTTCTAGTCCCACCAGCCTGACCCATAGCCCCTGCCGTGTCCTCTCCGTGCCCATATGCTGCTGGGGGAGCACTGTGTCCCCTGTGTTCTCAGTAGCCCTGTAGCTTTGCCATCAACCCCTTACAGCAGGCAGAGCCTGGTGCTGGCTCCCAGAATGGCACAATCCTGCCCCAAATCACTGCTGCGGGGTCTGGTCCCTGTGCGGATGCAGAAAAGTTGCTTGAGCCAGCCGCGCAGCCCAGACCCTTAATCTTCCCTTAATAGTTTATTATTATTTAATGATGGGGTATTTTGAGTCCTTATTTAGCGGCTTGACCGCCTGAGCCAACTGCTGCTGCTTGTAGTCGCCTGCCCCACGTGCGGGAGGGGAGTGAGAAGGATGTGGAGCCATCCCGGAGCGGGTCGGAGCTGGTCCCGGGGGCTTCTGGGTGCCCCTGAGCCCCGGTGAAGCTCCATCCCCCGTGGGGGTCTCCAGGGCTGAGCACGGGGGTCCTGGCGAGCCCCTGTCCCCTTGCATGACGCTTGGCTGCGACCGTGGCCGCGGGCGCCGTGTCCGTCACCTCACCGCTGCTCCGTGACCCCCGGATCCCGCCCCGCCCGCGGCGCTGCTCCTCTCCTCTAGAGATAAAACCTGCTGGAGCCAAACCTGCCTCCTGGAGTGGTCGTTGCAGGGGGGATGGGTGGCAGGATGAGGGCAGGGAGGGGGGACAAGTAAAGCCTGATGGTTTTCCCAAGCTGGGTTAATGCCGGGCCAAGAAGTTTCCTGGTTTTGTACATCCTCAAAGCGTGGGAGAGTGGGACCACAGGCAGCTTCGGCTCCCTGTGCGGGTCGTGGTGAGTGCAAGGTCAGCATCCTTTTGCAATTGCTTCACAATTCCAGAGAAATACCACTCGGTTCCCACCTTCAAGGGAAGCACCCAAGTGCTTTATGGTGGTGCTGTGCTTGTTTGTGAGGCAGTTTCTCAGGGCGCCGGCCAAGTGTGCCGGCCTGGCCGAGCTCCGCGCGCTCGGGCTGCGCCAGACAGTCACAGGGAGCCCCTTTCCCAGGCCATGTCCCTCCTGGGGCTGTCGGCTGACGGCTTCAGCCTCCGGGCCAGTGCCAGCACCAGGATGCATCAGAGTCTTTGGGGTCAAACATGCCGTTATTTTGTCCTCCCCATGGAGCTGTCCCCAAGTGAAAGCTCCCTCTGACCAGCCCCCTGGCCGCCTCTGCTGGGGTGACTCCCTCAGTGCACAAGGGAGGGGTTATGGATGTCATTTATCCGCATTTCTGTCAAGCCTGGACACAATCCCACCCAACATCCTTCTCTCTGCATTGGAGAGAGCTGGATTCCGTGGATGGACTGTTAGATGGATAAGGAATTGGCTGGATGGTCACATCCAGAGGGGCAGTGGCTCAGGGCCACTCCCGATGGCCATCAGTGCCCAGTGGTGTCCCAGGGGTCCGCAGTGGGACCAGTGATATTCAATATCGGCATCACTGCACCAACCCGAGG
>NW_008237227.1:258897-262479 GCF_000691975.1 Corvus brachyrhynchos | reverse complement strand
TCTGCTGGGAGGAAAGGCTGCGAGAGCTGGGATTGTTCAGCCTGGAGAGGAGAAGCTCTGGGGTGACCTCACTGTGGCCTTGCAGGGCCTGAAGGAGCCAACAAGGAAGCTGGAGAAGGACTTTGGACAAGGGTGTGGAGTGACAAGCCAAGGGGAAATTACTTCCCACTGCTGCAGGGTTAGATGGGATATTGGGAAGAAATTCTCAGCTGTGAGGGCAGAGAGACCCTGGCACAGGGTGTCCAGAGAAGCTGTGGCTGCCCCTGGATCCCTGGAAGTGTCCAAGGCCAGGTTGGATGGGACTTGGAGCACCCTGGGCTAGTGGAAGGTGTCCCTGCCCATGGGAGGGGTGGAATGAGATGAGCTTTCAGGTCCCTTCCCACCCAAAACCATTCCATGATCCCATGATTTCAGTGCTTTTCCCCTAACTGGACACATTTTAGGCTCTGGAGGAAGATGGTAACGATTGTTTCTTCCCTGGACCCCTGAAATAGCAGACCTTGGTGATGGAGGCAGCATTGCTGCTCTTGAATGAGTATCTGCTCTGGAGACCCCAGGCAGAGACTTGGGGTGGAATTCCTGGGTGGAATTGGGCTCTTCCACTATCCCATGTGCCACTCCACTTTGGGGGAACCCCAGCCCACTCCTTCCCTCTCTCCCTCAGCCACGGGCCTCACACCTGCCTCACCATCAGCTCTCAGAGTCCCTGAGGATGGTTTGAAGGGAAGTGGCTCTGCAGGGCCGCTGGCATTTTCCACAGCTGGGAATCATCTGCGTTCACCGCTCGGTATTCCCGGCTGAGGCAGGGCAGGGTGAGAGCAGGTCACGTGGAAAATCTGTCGGCAGCACAGCTCTGCAGCAGCCAGGTTTAGGATGTGAATGGGGACAGGGGTGCCCCCAGGCTCAGACCAGCTGCACATTGAGGGACAGGAGTCACTGCAGCCCTCATACCTCATTTCCACCAAAAAAAGTACCTGGAGGGCCAAATTCCTGGGAGAAAATGGACAGGCACTTGCATTCCCAGGATGAGCAGGAGGGGATATGACTGTGCTCCCAGACTTCCCAGCACATCCAGCCCACCCTGAAAAGAGGGCAGAGCAAACCTCCAGGAGCATCCTGCAACGCAAGGCAGGCTGTCAGGGCCTGGAGGGGCCGGGCTCCCACCAGGGTTTGCTGGGATGCTGCAAGGAGCAGTTGGGAGCTCCAAGGGCAACACCAGCAGCAGCCAAGGATGACGAGCATGGCACATAGCCAGCGAGCAGCCCAGTTTCTCCAGAAATTGAGTAAGTGTGGCCTCAAGGGCACAGTGATTGCTCCACCAGCCCCATGACCAACAAGTCCCAATGGACGCTTCCTTTGATCACTTGCATCCCAGAAAAGCTGGGGGGGTCCAGCTCACCCCAACAACAGCTCCCCTGCTCCTTGACAAGGACAGGCCAGGGGCCTGGGAGAAGACTTGCACTCAGCAGGGTGAGTCTCCCAGGCCCTGGCTGTCAAAGGAAGTGTGGGACATCATAAATCACACAACTGCAGCTGGGTTTAACACACAAGGCAAGAACGAAGGTCATTCGAGGAGTTAAAGGCATCAGCAAATCTCCCCCCAAGTGACGAGGTTCAAACTGTGTCCCTTCCCACCAAGGTCAGGCAAACAGGCTTGTGGACACAGGGCTGTCAGCATCTCTGAGGAGCATTCCTTCCTGGCAGCACAGACATTGCACAAACAGGGCCAGGGGGGCCATGGAAAGGCCACATCGCCCGTGCAGCACTGGGAGGCACGGAGGGCTCGTGTCCCGTATCTCGGGGCCATCGTCCTGCCCATCTGCACTGAGCTTTCCTCAGCACCTCTTTTGCTCCTCGCCTTTGCTGCGGTTGCCAGAAGGTTCCCAGACAGCCCAGTGCCCCTGCAAAGCAGCGCTGAGAGCAGGCTCACCGTTCCAGAGGCGCAGTGAAGCGGGAAGGCGCAGGGCTCCCAGCCCTCCTCCTGCTCCGAAGGGCTCACAATGCATTCCCTGAACCAGAGGTAATGGAGCAGTGCCCCCAGCCAGGCCTTTGCTGAACTCCAGCCACCACTTACACGGCCTTGAGGGATAATTGGGTTTATTTGGTATGTCACAACAGTTTAGTTTGGATTTAACAGCTCTGTAAAACTTGGTAAATGCAGTTTTATCAGTTAAAGAGCAACAGCCACCCCTGATGCCTGTGCAAAGCAGGCAGCAACGCTCAGGGCATTTTAACTGGGATGTTTCCTTAAGCTGCTCTAATGCCTGCAGGGAACGTGTGGGTGAGAGGACAGCTGAGCATTCAGCACCTGGGAGTCATTTCTGGTTCACCTAGGCTGCTCCGAGCTTTCCTTTGGGCTGCTCCGAGCTTTCCTTGGGCTGCCTGACCACCACAGCAGGTGCTGTGTGCACCAGCAAGGACCTGAGAAGTCAGCCAGGAGCTGGAAGATAAATTAATAACTGGCCATTGACCTTCACCACCTGCACCAGACAGTTCTTGGTGACGATCTCAGGAAATGCCTCCCTGTCAGACTTCACCAAATCTCTGTGGTACAGAGTGCCCTCAGAGGTGCTGTGCTGAGGGTCAGAGACCTACCTTCCCAGCCATCAGCAGGCTCTGCTCCCCCTCGGATCACACAGCACCTCTGGCTGCAGCCTTGTTCCCTTCTGCTCTGCTGATCTGCCTGCAGCTCCCATCCAAGAGCCCCAGCCACACAGGGTACAGTGACAGAGCCTGCTGCACAAGCAGGAGATCTCCAGAGAAGGAGCATCCCAGCCCAGCCCCTTGCACGGGAAGCAGAGCAGGGAGCACCGAGGCTTTGGCTGCAGCCAGGGATGTGTGGGCAGGACAGCGCTGGGGGCTGGGGCTCCAGGGAGGCTGGAATGGGGGTGGGCGTTGTCACTCCTCCTGCAACTCCTTCTGGAAGGCCTGGAGCCTCCTCGCCACGGTCTGCTGGATGATCTCCAGCCCCTCTGCGTCCAGTTCCTTCATGAGAAGCAGGATGGCATTCAGGACATTGTTCTGTCGGGACAAGACAGACACTGCTTTGTACCAGCCAGCCAGGACAAGAACACTTGATTTTCCCTGCTCTTTCTAGGAACTCCTCCACCACCACCACGACCACCGCTGGCAGCAGTTTGGAACAGCCACCTGCAGCCACGGGAGCGGGACTAACAGCCGAGCCCTCGGGGCAAACACAGGCAGAGGCAGCATGCGGCACGTGACGAGGCTGGAATGCAGGACAAACCCATCCGCCCAGCCCTGCGCCGGCTGGCCACACGCCTCTGGCTGCTGGCCACGCTCCAGCCTGGCTTCTGTAAGGAAAGGCACATTCAGGAGCTGCCGCCCTCGCTCCCCAGCGTGTGTAGGATGGGAAAGGACAGAAGCCCTCTGCTCTGAGGAATGAGCAGAGCTGGTGCTCTGTGCAAGGGACCCTTGAAGGTCCCCAGCCCTGCTACCACCACAGGACCACTGCCAACACCAGGCCGTGGTTCTGTCAAACCATGTCTTGAAGAACTCCAGGGAGAGATTCCACAGCCTAAATAACTGTCCTTCTAGGGAGAATCTTTTGCCCAACATCCA
>NW_008237227.1:257219-258876 GCF_000691975.1 Corvus brachyrhynchos | reverse complement strand
CAATGGGAGACCATTTCCCCCTTTTTTAATGGTCAGAGCCTGTGGTGCTGCTGTAAGCAGCTAAGGCAGAGTGAGGCAGCGTGGGTTAGATCTTGCGCTGCTGATTGATGTGATGGCACCAAGTCCAGCACTCAGCAATTCCCAGCTAATCACCAAAATCCAGGTTCATCCAAGGCTACACAATAGAGGGGGCTGAGCAACCACCTAAGCTTCCTGTTCAGCAGATCCTTCCCAAGGTTTTACCCTCCTCCTGCTAAAGAAACACTTCCTAATGTCCAGTCTGAACCTCCCCTGGCACAACTTTGAACCTTTCCCATGTCTCCTATTGCTGGATTCCAGGTAGAAGAGCTCAGCACCTCCCTCCCCACATCCCCTCCTCAGGAAGTTGCAGAGGGAGATGGAGTCACCCCTCAGCCTCCTTCTCTCCAAACCAGACAAATTCAGAGCCCTCAGCTGCTCCTGGACATTTCTTCCAGCCCCGGCATCAGCTCTGTTCCCCTCCTCTGGGGGTCATCCAAGGTTCTTCACATCCTTCAATGCTGGGGCTCAGCCCCACATACAAGGAAAAGCAATTTGTCTTTAAAAGATACTCACTCTCTTCTTGTGGCTGCAATCTGTCTCTTGAGGGGAAAAGGAGGAATATTTATCCCTGGGAACAGGCTTCATATCAAGCTCCTCCTGAGTTTTGCTAAAAAAAGGGAGGAAAAGCAAATGTTATTATGACCGGCTGGGAGAACCTTCCTCTGCCAGGTCAATCCTTCCTCATCACAGGCAACCATGCAAGGAATAAATATCCAGCTAGAGGACTCCAGGAAATGGACTGGAGCTCCCAGATGAGAGAGGATCCATCCCTGACTGCACATGCAGCTGGTGAGCTTGAGTCACCCCCCACAGCACAACCTGTTTGGCAGACACAGAAGCAGCCCCAGCAGTGCCACTGAACCAGCACAGCTCCACTGCAGTAACCAGAACAGGCCTGCACCGGCCTGCAATGCACCCTGCAATGTCAGGGTCCTTTCCTGCTACACGAGCTCAGCCCAGAAACGCAGAAACAGAAACACTGGCAGCTCCCCAGCCCTCACTTTGTCTCCTCCAGGCTGCAGCTGAGCAGCTCGCTCCGGGGCTCCGTCGTGGCTCCGGCAGTGCTGGATGTGGAGGATTCAGACCAGCCGTTCTCCACACTCCTCCGGGCTGGGGGGGCCGTGATCTCCACGCCATCCACCAGGGCCTGCGACAGCTCTTCCTCTGTCACAGCTGCAAAGGCCACAACAAACACCTGCTGCTATGAACTGCAGCAGCCCAGGGGAAGAGCATCTCTAACAGGGCAGGTTCTGCTGCTGCAGAGCTGTTCCCAAGGGGTTTGGTCCAAAAATTGTCTGGCATTTTGCTTTCACCCTCCTCCTGCAGTGAAACCTGTGCAGGAGAATGCTGGAAGCAATCACCAGCCTCTCAAAGTGAGAAGGGTATCAGGGAGGGATGCAAACATGCTTTGCTGTTTTTTGTCTCTGGAGAAGGCTCCGAAAGCCACCAAATTGCTGCTACCGGATGGGAAATAAAAAACAGAGCAGCTTTTCTACAGCAGCAGATGCAGTTCTAGAACCTTTGTCTGGCCACAGCAAAGAGAAAGTGATAAAAACCACTAATTAGTGGTACGGTT
>NW_008237227.1:255136-257079 GCF_000691975.1 Corvus brachyrhynchos | reverse complement strand
TGGGGAAGGGAAGGGAAGGGAAAGGGAAAGGGAAAGGGAAAGGGAAAGGGAAAGGGAAAGGGAAAAGGAAAGGGAAAGGGGATAGGGATGGAGAAGGAAAAAGGGGAAGGAGGAAGAGGAAGCAGATGGAAAAGGGGAAGAGAAAGGAGAAGACAAAGAGAGAAAACAGCTTAGAAGCACTTAATCTAACCAACCCCTAACACCTCCTGACTCTAGGAAAACTCAAAGGACGCCTTTGAGAGCAGCCAACACATCCCCATTTTCCTGCTGCAGGTGACCAAAGCCCACCCTGGTTGTCGAGCTTCTGCAGGCTGGGCAGGTTGCGCAGCACGGTCATGCGGTAGCGGTGGGGGTCGGGCCCGCAGCAGGGGTTCTCTGCCAGCCACAGCACCCGCAGCCGTGGCAGCGCCTTCAGGTAGAACAGCTCATCCAGGCTCGTGATGTTGTTCTTCCTCAGGTACAGCTCGCTCAGGTTCTGGCACCGGTGCAGAGGCTCGAGGTCCGAGATGCCGTTCACGCTGCGGAGACACGGTCAGAGCCCACCACGCCCTCGCTGCCCCAGCCAGCAGGGAGCACAGCACTTCCCTCTCCTGAAACTGCCTCACCCCAGCCTCACCCCAGCCCGTGGCTTGTGGCATTTCATCTTTGTCAACAGAGTGAAGAATTGGAAGGGGCATCGCTCCGCTCTGCTGAGGATGACAAAGAGCCTCTGCTCCCCCCAAACCTGCCCCCTTTTCTCCTCAGACCCACCCAAGGAGAATCCATGTAAGATTCCCAAGTTAAAAGGCTCGGATTTGCAGGGCATTGGCTCCATGGGATCCCCAGGGTAAGTGAAAGTTGGGTGTATTATGGAAAGGAGAAGCTCAAAGAAATCCATGAAATATTTCAACAAGCATTTTGGAAACAGGCCACATACAGAGGCCAAGAAGATCCCTGTCCAAACTGTGGAATAGAACTTCAGGAGCAACAATCCTAAGGGGTTTTATCACTTGTCAAAACAGGGAGTATTTTCTCAAGGAGCACAGGGAATGGTGCAGAGGAGCTACTGAGGAATAATCATTTCTATATCCCTGCTGCTTGAGAAGTGGGGCAGGAAGAGCCAGGCAGCTCACACACACAACCCCAGCAATGTGGGAAGAAACCATCCCCAGGAAAAGGTGAATTCCTTGCCCTCTCCAAAGCTGGCAAACTGGCATTCACCTGAACGTGATCACCTCGATGTTGGGCAAATCCCGGCATATGGATATCTGGGCAGGAAGAGACAGAAACAACAAGTTGGCACTCGTGGGGGAAAATACAAATAAACCCAATAGAAATCACAAAAAGCACCACCAGGAATTTGGGTTTGCTTCAGTCTAACCCAAGCTTAACAGCACCAGAGATTTTCTGACACAGCAAGTGCAGCGTCAGCAGCTCCTCCGGCCTCTGCTCAGGAGTGGAAGTGCAGATACCAGCCAGCGTCCCATTGTTCTTCTGCTCCAGCAACTCTGCAGCCTCCACACGCAGGAAAGGCTCCCTCCCACCCCTGCCAGCCCTCCCTTAGCAACAGAACCTCATCCAAAATCACCACAGAGGTAGGACTCGGGGTCCTGCTCTCCGGGGCTTCATGCTGGGCCTTGGAGAGAAATTTTCCAGTGTGGAAACAGAAGCAATCCCTTTTTTTTTATAGTGTGAGACGCTAATCAACCCTGAGAAGCCCTGCAGCTCACAGGCAATGGGCCAGCCCAAAGCCAGGCCCTCCCCCGTGCCCTGCCAACCCCATCGCCTCCATGGTGTCCCCACTCCGGCTGCGGGCCCAGGCTCCTCTGGCTCCTCCAGTACTTACATCTGTCAGGTGGCTGCCCCTGCGAGAGGAGAGGGGGGTCAGGGAGAGCACAGCAGGGCTGAGCCTCCCCCTGCACCCCCCCCAGCCGGGGTCACAGCCCCAGCCCCCAGCCCGGCCC
>NW_008237227.1:244879-254495 GCF_000691975.1 Corvus brachyrhynchos | reverse complement strand
GCTGCGCAACGGGCGCGGGTTGAGGTGGTTATTCGTATTTACGGATAAATCTTATTAGTCGTTTAATTATATCTTATTAGAGAATGGTTTGTACACAGAGCTACGCCTTTGTGGGTGTATATTTATGTGAAGGGATCATCATGGAATCATGGAGTGGTTTGGGTTGGATGGGACCTTAAAGCCCGTCCCATCCCGCCCCCTGCCATGGGCAGGGACACCTTCCACTGTCCCAGGGTGCTCCAAGCCCCAAGGTCCAACCTGGCCTTGGACACTGCCAGGGATCCAGGAGCAGCCACAGCTTCTTTGGGCACCCTGTGCCAGGGCCTCACCTCCCTCACAGGGAAGATTTTTTTTTTTTTCCCCCCTAATATCTAATATAAACCAACTCCTTCAGTTTGAACCCATTTCCCCTTGGAATAACACATAATGAGTGTGTAATTTTATATCTGACTTCACACATATACTCCCATATACCCCTGTATCTATATATTTATGAAGTGTGCATAAATAAAATAGGTCTAAATTTTCCGTAATAAATGTATCATTTGTGGCTTCTCACCCATCCCTGCCTGCTCCCCATCCACATCCCTGGCCCCCTCTCTCCTCAGTTAGTTCCTAAACATTCCAACAGGTGATAGTTCAGCCCCTGAAAAATATGTTTCGTACAAATAAGAGTTAATGACTCTCTCAAGAATGACTAATACAGCACTACAGTTTCTTACTCCTCTTATCCCATGGGGCAATAAGAAAACTAACACTCACCTTTGAACCAGCCTTTGGAGTCAAGTGGTGTAGGACTCGTTTTTACAGAGCCTAAGTCCTTCAGGAATCCTCTCCTGGACTGCTGGGCTTCTACACCACCGTCTGATGTGGTGTAGGAAAACCTCCAGTTTGTATCTTCAGGGGTGTAACAGCAGCAGGTGGTTGAATGGGAGAGCTGGAATAAAAAGGTCTGGAGAAGCGGTGTGTCCAAAAAAAAGGATTAATGCAGTGCTTCCCAGCATTTTTCTGAATGTTTCCACCTTATTCAGCAACAGAAACAACTGCAGGGTGGGGGTTGGGTGTTCCGTGTTTGGTTGTGTGGGTGTTTGGGTGCTGCTGCAAAAGGAAGGGTTCAGGTGTGTGGATGGGACACTTAGGGACATAGTTCACAAAATCACAGAATCATTACAGCTGGAAAACACCTCCAAGATCATCATGTCCAACCTGTGACCGATCCCCACCCTGTCACCCAGCCCAGGTCACTGAGTGCTATGTCCAGGCATTCCTTGGACACCTGCAGGGATGAGGACTCCAAACCTTCCTGGGCAGCCCCTTCCAGGGCCTGCCCACCCTTTCTGTGAAGAAATTCCTCCTTGATATCCCACCTGAACCTCCCCTGGCACATCTTGAGGCCATTTCCCCTTGTCCTGTCCCTGTTCCCTGGGAGCAGAGCCCGACCCCCCCCGGCTGCCCCCTCCTGTCAGGGACTTGTGCAGAGCCACAAGGTCCCCCCTGAGCCTCCTTTGCTCCAGCCTGAGCCCCTTTCCCAGCTCCCTCAGCTGCTCCTGGCACTTCAGACACATCTTCAGTTCTGTTCCCTTCTCTGGACTCACTCCAGCCCCTCAATGTCATTCCTGGACAAAGGGGCCCAGAACTGGACACAGCTCTTGAGGAGCCTCAGCAGTGCCAGCACAGGGGACAGGCACAACCCTGGGCCTGCTGGACACACTCTTCCTGCTACGAGCCAGTGGCGAACCTGGTGGTGCCAGGTTAATGGTTGGACTCGATGTTAGAGGGCTTTTCCAGCCTCAATGCTTCCACGATTCTATGAAACATGTGGAAGTGAACCCTTGTTTGTGGTGATGGTGATGGCCTCGTGTGGGAGGAGAGGGGTGGCACTGAACTGCCTTCCCTCCTGATTGCCATGCTTCTGGATAAGGGAAGGGCCGAGGGATGCATTTATTGGGATCAATGGGCGTGCACTTTTCAGGAAAAGTGTGGGACAAGCGGGTTAGGTAGATAATCCCACTGCACTTCCCTCTCTGTCTCAGCACTTAGCTGCCATCACTCCCACAGACAGCCAGGACGCAGGTGGTGCGTGAGGATTTTAGAGCTGGATTCGCAAGCACTTGGAGGTAGATGGAGCAATTCTTGGAATTCTTGGGTTTTCTGCATGCAGCTGTCCACAGGCCGGCTGACACGAGGAAACTCGGATCTGGGCACTTGGGCCACGTGTCACTGAGGGCAGCAGCAGGACCCGAGGAACAGCAATATCCATGCCTTTGTGGTACTTTTGTTCACCGAATCCCGGGCTGCTTTCACTTCCACTGGAACATGGAAACACCCAAGCATGATTCCAACCACTCAGCTCTGCAATCCCAGCCCCAGCCCTGCATTGCTGCGCTGTTGGCAGCCAATTGTGTCCCTGAGACAGGTTAAAGAGATTAAGGAATCATCTCTAGATTCCACAGAGAGATTTTTGTGCTCATCCCACTGGAAAAAGCACAGGTCAGTCAGTTTTACCGGCACTGTCTGCTCTGACACCTCTCCTGAGACTGAATCAGACACAAACATTTATTTCATTCAGGTTAATTAAATAAAATCTATTTTAATCCCCAGTTTAATTCTGCAAGTAGTAGCAATAATCATCTCAGGCAAACCTCTGCCCCAGTCTTTTAAAAAGAGAGCAGTTAAATAATGCATTTAGGCTTGTGAAGTGCATGGAGAGAAGAACAGGAGAGCCTCTGAGGCCTGGGACCACGTGGCCTCTCCAGGCTGCGCAGGATCACCTACAATCACATCCACATCCTGCTCACAGCCCTGCAGTGTCACTAACAGATCTTTCAGTGTTCCAGAGCAGGCGTCAGATCTCCCCACAGCCCTGATGAGGCCTCTCCTCACCCCCTAATTCCTGGTGGTGGGTTGTGGTCACTTTTTGAGTCTGGGAGGCAGAGAGCAAAAAGCTCCTAGCACACTTGGGCTCATATCTGAAGTACCTTCAGGCAGGTCTGTACTACGCAGCAGCCTCACATTTCCTTTCCAGCTCCATATCAGTGTTTTATAAAATGAGCCAATTAGAACCTGTTTAACGGATTGTGGAGGGCCCAGGAGAGCCATTTCCTGCACCTAATCCTTGTCTGTATTTTTTCCTCTCATTTCCAACCAGGACATTTGCTGTGATCTGTGATTCCTTTATGCAAGGTCTCACAGCTCACTTGTGATTCCCACAACAGCCTCAGAAGGAGAAGTTGGGACCCCCAGACTGTCCTGGCTACTGAACTGAACCACCTGAATGTGCTGTGGGATTGCTGTTGGAGTGTGAGTCACACACAGGGAATTTGAAAGAGCTGGGAGCTGCCAGGGATAGTGATGACTGCCCTTGCTGCCAGTAGCAGCCACACCTCCACACTGCTCTCCAGGCTTGTCACTGTCACCGATGGGTGTCTGCCCTGCCGGCTATCATGGAATCGTAGAATCACACAATACCCCAAGCTGGAAGGAACCCACAAGGATCATGGAGTCCAACTCCTGGCCTTGCACAGGACACCCCAACAATCCCACCCTGTGCCTGAGGGAGTTGTCCAAACTCTCCTTGAGCTCTGGCAGCCTTGGGGCCATCTGCGTTCCCTGGGGAGCCTGTTCAGTGCCCCAGCACCCTCTGGGGGAAGAACCTTTTCCTATTATCTAACCTAAATCTCCCCCCAGCGCAGCTTCCTGACATTCCTTCAGGTCCTGCATGGAGTGGTTTTGTCTTCCATTGGCCACATCAGATCTCACTAACACTTTGGGGAGATGAAGATTGGCAGGGCCTATATGGACACGACCTCTTGAGTCCTGGCAGCTGGGAGGGCAACCAGAGCCACCTCTCCTGGTGCAACCCCACTCTGCCAACAGCAGTGTCATGTGTTCCAGAAGATAATCCCTATCAAGCACCATCCTGGTTAAGAAAAGCTGTTAAACACCATAGAAGGAGCAACATGGCTTTGGGAGAGGCATTCAGAGAGTTTTACCTTCCTGCTATCCCAGAGAGGTGGTCAGCCCTCCTGGAGATGGGCTCTGCTCCCTGCCCTTTCGTTTTCCTCGGAAAAGCCCCATGCATTTGAGAATGTCTCGTTTCTGAGCAACAAGTTGTTCCTGTAACTGCTGCAGTGTGGGGTCACGGCAGGCTTGGCCATGCTGGAGTTCCGAGGATGCTCATGGCAGCTCTCCAGCAGTTCTTCCACCCACGGGACATTCCCTGTCTGCAGCTGTCACTGCTCTGGGTCCAGAACACCGTGAGGGATCACTATTTAGATGTTGCCAGGAAATGCCAGGGTTTGGCAAGAGCCAACAGAATAATCATGTCGTCATGATGGATGGAGACAGGCACGTCACACTGGCTCTGTCAGTTTTCAGTTTGGGAAACATCCCCTCTTTAGTCCCTCTGAAGAGCCAGCCAAGAGGAACACCTGTGTCTACAAAACACTTCCAGAGCTAGGGAGGCAGATGAGCACTCCAGGGCCAAATTAACAGAGGAGCTTCTGCAGAAGTTTTGGGAAAAAAGCTTTGGAGAAGATTTCCAGGAAAGCTCCTGCTCCCTCTGGTATCCCCTATGACCACACACCAGTGCTAGCCCTGTATCACCAGAGAGCAGCTGTACAGACACCACAGCCACACCTGAAGCCACCTGGGGACACTGCACAGTTCCAGTGGCCTGACCAGGATGAAGAATTTCCCAACAGACAAGATCTGTCTCACCCAACAAATATGAATTCCCAAGACAGACATCCACATTAAAGGGAATTCACAGCCAAGTGCACAGAGTGAGTATTGAGGGGCTGAGGTGAGTCCAGAGAAGGGAACAGAGCTGGGGAAGGGGTTGGAGCCCCAGGAGCAGTTGAGGGAGCTGGGAAAGGGGCTCAGGCTGGAGCAAAGGAGGCTCAGGGGGGACCTTGTGGCTCTGCACAACTCCCTGACAGGAAGGAGCAGCTGGTGAGGGTCAGACTCTGTTCCCAGGCAACAAGTTGTGGACTCAGCAGTGTAAGGTTTATGGGTGGGCTTGATTTTTCCAGCCTAAATGATTCTGTTCTGCTCTGCTCATTTCCATCTGCTCTTTCCGCAGGAAGGTGAGCTGGCACTTGGGGATAAAGGTTATTCCTAGCAGGATCTCTGCTCCCCTTCCAGCAAAGAGCTGCACAGGTGCTGGGCATGGCAGAGCTCTGGGCAGCACAGAGCCAGGAAGGGCTGCAGCGGGATGGCAGTGGGAGCTCACATGGAAAAGGAGCCACACACACTCCAGGGAAAAGCTGTTTGAGAGCCTGGTCCATCCCCCTTGGCAGCAGAGCCGCCAACGTTCACTAATGATTCTCGAGTAATGTGGTTCCTGTTGCTCTGGAAGCGTGTCCATGTGCTGTGTGGGTGGTGTGGGGGCAGAGAGGCGGAGGGGAGCGGGAGCTGCCAGGCTGGCTCTGCAGCCACACGTGTGTGCTGCTGGAAAAAACAAACTCCTTTCCATAACTTCCAGAAGTGTGGCTTTTTCAGCCTGCAGGTCAGTAGGCAAATGCCACAACCCCCACCTGAGCATCCCTGTTTGCCTTTTACATGGCAAACATGGCAAATATAGCAGGTGACTCATTCCATTGGTCCTGAAAAGAAACTGTGCAGGTTGGTTTATGAAACTTCCATGATGCACTTGGAACCAGGAATTTAAGTAGTTCCCACTTTTGTTTTTATGGTTTTTTTTTTTTCTTTGGTTGGTTATCTGTTGAAAAAAAAACATGAAAAGATTAACATCAAAACTCAATCTCAGGTAGCACAGATTAGCAGGACCTATGGATGGGCTTCAGCATTTGCTCAGCTGAGGAGCAGCCGGAAGGTTTCCACCAGGAGTTGATTTGGATGTAGTCAGAGCAGCCCAGAGACCTCAGCAGTGTAGGCACGAGCCACTCTTCTCCACTTGGGATCAATTTTGGGGATTACACATAACTGGATAGAGGGAAATTGCTGTTTTGGGAGCTGTTACAGCAGCTCCTTGCCACAAATGTTTTCTACTCATGATTTTTCACTCACTCTTTGTTCTTAATCTTTAATCTTCACTTAAATGTTCTTAATCGTCACTTAATCTTTGTTCTTGCATGACACTGACCTCCTAAGGGGGGATGTGAGGAAGGAACAGGATTAAGAGGTGAAACAACTTGGCTGCAAAGCAGCATTGTCCTTTGCAGATCTGGGTGGAGAAAAGTGCTGGTTCAACTCCCTGTGCCTCTTTGTGCCCTTCTCCAAACCCTTGTTAAATTCCCTATAACTCCCACTCCATTTGGGCTCCCTTCACTAAATCCTCAGAAAGGAGGAAGGCAAGAGGGAGCTTCCTGGCCCACCTTGACTCTAATTTTCTGCCCTTTTCCCATGTTTTTTGGTCTCTTCATAAGGGAGGGACATATCACCTTGATTCCTTCAGGCTCCTTCCTGTGCATCTTGCAGCACCACACGCTCTGCATAAAGAAACATCATATTTTACTTTGATTTGCAGATCAGCAGGATCCCAATTCCCATGTAAATGTATTCACAGGATGCGTGTTATTGGCAAAAGGAACTGATAACAGCTGTCTCTACAGAGCACTGGGCACAGTGGAACTTGCTCCTTATTTTAGCATTTCAGCCATAACCAGGAGGCTGTTTCTTCTCATCCTGTTCTCTGGGAGCAGAGCCCAACCCCCCCCGGCTGCCCCCTCCTGTCAGGGACTTGTGCAGAGCCACAAGGTCCCCCCTGAGCCTCCTTTGCTCCAGGCTGAGCCCCTTTCCCAGCTCCCTCAGCCGCTCCTGGGGCTCCAGCCCCTTCCCAGCTCCGTTCCTTTCCCCAGACATGCTCCAGCTCTCAATGTTTCTCTTGCTGTGAGGGCCCAGAACTGGACACAGCACTCAAGGTGCCTCACATGGCCCAGCACAGAGGCACAGTCACTGCTCTGGGCCTGCTGGACACACCATGGCTGGGACAGCCCAGGGGCCATTGGCCTCTTGCCCACGTGAGCACACCTGGGCTCACGTCCAGCCACTGTCACCAGCACCTCCAGGGCATTTTCCAGGCACTCTGGAGTTGCACAGGGCTAGTGTGACGCAAGGGCAGGACCTGGCACTTGGCCTTGTTGACCCTCACCCCATTATCCTTAGCCCATGGGTCCAGCCTGTCCAGATCCCTCTGCAGAGCCTTCCTGCCCTCCACACTCCCACCCAGCTTGGTGTCACCTATGAACGTAGTGAGGGTGCCCAATCCTCTCGTCTGGATCATGGATAAAGATATTAAACAGGGCCCAACACCAAGCCCTGGGGTTCCCCAGTGGTGCCCAGCCCAATCTGGATGTAACTCCATTCCCACCACTCCCTGTGCCCAGCCATCAGCCAGGTTTTTGCCCAGCACACAGTGCACCCATGGAAGCTATGAGCAGCCAGTTTCTCAGGGAGAATGCTGTAGGAAACAGTGTCCAAGGCACAAGTGGGACTGTTAATTGAGCTGTACAAGGGGTTTTACAAACTCTGGCAGGTATATGTCTGTGGAGACATGGCCAGGAGGCCCCCAAATCCAGACTGACGTTGGAATACAAGCTGGAAGTGGCCTAAGCAAACAGAAGAATATCTCTTCAATCCAGCTTCACTCCCTGCAGAAAAGGCTGCCTCTCTGGGCGCTGCTGGGAGCAGGGAGATAATCTCCTTGGGATCATCTCACACATCTGCGTCACTGCTGCAGAGGCCAAGCACTGCAGGCTCAGGTGTTCCCCAAAGGCAGGGAGGCTTCCCTAACTCATGGTTACCCAAATTTAAATGTGAAGGAAAGGATCAAAGCATGCTCAGACCAGCTGTTTCTTTTCCTCCATGCCCTGTTCTGCTCAGAGTATTTTCAGGAGCATTGGGGTATCTGCCACCACTGGGACAGGGAAGAGGCCCTCATTCCAGGAAATTCCAGATGATTTCTCCCTGCTGGTGTCTTCTTGTCCCACTGGTGAAGGGGAAGATCTTGAGGAGAAGTGGGCAATGCCTTGCCCTGCAGTGAGGGTTGTAGGCAGAGTTTTGGGGTTTACAGTCTCTGAGGGTCGAGTACTGCCTAGATTTGTAAATATAGACCAAGGGTTGGAAAACAAACGTCGATTAAACTTCCTGCAACAAAGGCAGGAGGAGCTGAGGTCACTCGGTCTGTTCAGCCTGGAGAAGAGGAGGCTGAGGGCAGAGCTCATCAGGGGCTGCAGCTTCCACCAAGGGCAGCTCCAACCTCTGCTCTCTGTGACCACAGACGGGACCTGAGCTGTGTCAGGTGAGGGTTAGGCTGGATATCAGGAAAAGATTCTTCCTCCAGAGGGCGGTCGGGCACTGAACAGGCTCCCAGGGAATGGTCATGGCCCCAAGGCTGCCAGAGCTCCAGGAGCGTTTGGACAATGCTCCAGGGACAGGCTGGGATTGCTGGGGTGTCTGTGCAGGGCCAGGAGCTGGACAGGATCATCCCTGTGGGTCCCTTCCAGCTCAGGATCAGTGTGTCAGTAACTGTGCTGTAACAGAAGCAAAGCATTGAGGTGAAACTATTGACATAAAAGCCCTCTGTGGTATTTTTATACCAGCAAAAGCTGCGAAAATACTGTTCACCTTCCTCTTTGGCTGATAAATTCACCTTTGTGTTCTGGGGCTGGCAGAGAGAGGGAAGGCAGCCAAACAACCTCTGGCTTGTCTCTTCTCACGAGTGATGGAAATGGAGCTGGGGTTCCCCCTGGGTGTCTCTGTAGTGATCACCTGGGAATGCATCAGCGATTTGCTCTCTTCCCTTCGCACTTTTGCCTCCAGCCTGCTCTCCCGCCATTCTCAGCTGCTGCCACTTCTTCAATCTGTGTGGGGAATGGCGCCAGAAATACCCCTGGCAGCCAAAAATCCCACCTAGAAGAGGTACCGACCTGTTCAGGTCTGGGCTTTGCTGCTTGTTAACAGCACAATGGGGCATGCAGGGCATTACCGAGCCCTCACTGCACAGGAAATGCATTTCAGTGGAGAAAAATAGTCACTGCTGGGATGTCAGATGGTCACTTCTGGAGCAGGATTATGTCCCGCAGCAGCAGCTTGTGGGATAACAGGTGCACTTTCAATTTGAAAAAGAGTTGGTTTAGATTAGATATTAGGGAAAAAATTGTTCCCTGTGAGGGTGGGGAGGCTCTGGCACAGGGTGCCCAGAGAAGCTGTGGCTGCCCCATCCCTGGAAGTGTCCAAGGCCAGGTTGGACAGGGCTTGGAGCAGCCTGGTACAGTGGAAGGTGTCCCTGTCTGTGGCAGGGAATGGAAATGGATGAGCTTTAAGGTCCCTTTCAAACCGGACAATTCTGGGATTCACTGGGATGAGATGAGCAGGTGCAATGTCTCCTCCTGTCTCCCGACTCCAACCCCTGTGCAGTGTTGTGGTTTGAAAAGCACTGAAGAAGTCGGTATTTTGGTTAAACCACAGGTGTGTATTTTAAGTCCGAGTGGTCCTCTCTGTGTGGGCGTCCTTTGCTAATCCCTGCACAGTCCTGGCTCTTTGGGGCTGCCGCTGCTTTACTGGTGCTGCTTCTGACATAAAACAGATACAATGGAGAAGAGGTGTTTGAGACGCTCCTCGTTGCACATGTTTTATGGAGAAACAACGCCAA
>NW_008237227.1:234887-244129 GCF_000691975.1 Corvus brachyrhynchos | reverse complement strand
GGACCGCGCGCGCCCGGGAGGGACAAAATGGCGGCCCCGAGCCCTCAGGGGCCCCTCGTCCTCCATCCCACCCCTGCGGAAGGGGAATCCTGTTATTATCCTCTCTCCAGAGCCGCCTTGCAATCCACTCTTGAGTTGCTCTTTAATTTAGACTGCTGTTCACTGCCTCTCGCCTGTAACAATAAGTGCTCCTTGGGCCTGGCGTCCGGGTGGCTCGGGCTCTCCTCTAATTTAAACTTGATAGTTGGAGGCAACCCCTTCGCTTTGTGAAACCTGCAGCAGATACCTCTCAAGACTCGTAGTTTCAGCAAGATCTCACTGTCCGGATGGGCATTTTATTAATGCCGAAATAGATGACTTGCTAAGCTTCACGTTTGTGATGCACATGTGCAGTTGCTTTTTATTTAGTGGATCAACCTTGTTTGCCTTTGATGCCTTTAATTAGGGTCAGTACTGTGTTTTGGGGGGTTTTTTCAGTATAATTCAAGTATCTTGCAGCAGCATCGGAGGGAGCTGTGGAGGTGATAAATTCCTAAGTTTTGAACTGGAGGGGGCGAGAAATAAGAGAACGTAGTAATTCTGAGCAATGTCTTTCTTAGAATACGATTTTATCTTATTAATCCGCTAGAAGAGGCCGTAGTAATTGGTGTTTCTACTTCGAGGTAGGTGAGATTAGAAAAATTTGGTCTCCAAGGGACTAAAAATGGGAATGAATGGTGAAAGACAAGGATTAAGGAATAGACTCGTGCCAGCGCCAGTGTTATCTTTTCATTGATATCTTCATTCACTCTGGCGTGTTTTTAGTGAGGGGCTATTTTTTGCTCAAGGTAGATTTTTTGTGTGTTAAGTTTTTTTAAAGTTGCTTTAATTGTTGTGCAAGTCGGACTGGAAGCCAATTTAGTCTTAATAAAGTTTGCCAGAATTACCTGCGTTGTGTTTTCAGTCAGAAAGAGTGGAAATAATAAAGCTTTTGTAGCAAAGTCTTTTTGCGTGGAACATAATCGTGCAGGGTATTGGGGTGCAGAAATTGTTGTCTGCTCCTTTTTTATTTTTTTTAATTGAAAAAATGTATGAAAGCATTTATAGGCAGTCTTTGCCAGTGCCTAAAATGAGTTATGTCTGAACTTTTGTGACTTTTAAGTAGGTAAGTTTGTAATGGACTTGTAAAGCTGAAATGATAGAGCTACACACCTGCTATTCCAGACTGGAGCAGGGATTGGTTTTCTTTCTGCTCTTGCCAGTGTTATTTATGAGGGTTTTTTTGCTTACTTAAGGCTTATGTTTTACAGAGTCAATGGCTTTTCTGCTTTTCCAAGCTGGAATCTCTGCAGAATAGAGTGTTTGGATAAATAATCTGGAGTATGACTACAACTGTCTTAAACTGTCCCAAGCGCAGGCTGCCAACAGGAATAGTGCTCCTGAAAACATGTTCCTGTTCTCTCCCTTAGTAGTGTTTGTTCTGTCGGTCAGATCTGGGAATTCAATCAGCTGGATCTTGTTTTACTCCCATTTCCAGCTGCATTGGTTTGCAGGCTTGACTTGACTGAGTCCTCATGGCAGTTTGTGGGATGAAGAAGAAATTCCAGGTGCTTTCACCAGGAATGGGACTTGGTTAACCAGCAGCACGAATTTACACTGGCTTATGGCATTTTTAAAATGGGAGGGGGGCATAAGAAGATGAAAAAAATCCCCGCTTGAATTCTCTTTTACAGCTTTATGCTCCATAATGGAATGAACTCTAGAAACTTTTTGACTGAAGAAACTATAAATTACGAAATGCTTCTAATAATTAAACACTGGAATATACTTAAGACGCTGTTGTTACACTGCAATGCCATGGTTTTCCAACTTAATTTTGTTTTCATTGAAATTGTTCTCACTGAAGCACATGGGATTCAGGCATGGAGGGGTTGGAAAAAGACTAGTTAAAGGCTAAATTAATTAATCCTATCCTGTGAATTAGTTAATTATGACAGCAGTGGCTTGTTATGTGGTCAGAAGCTGTTCAGTACCTGAGTCAGGGTGGGGGGGTTTGTTTGCGGTTTTTTTTTTTTTATGTATATATGCTCAATTTACAGATTGCTTACAAGGTATTTAATACCTGTATTTTCAAAAAGGAGTGATTTTTGTTACTAAATTGTGGGAGAAGGAGCTCTGAGGAAGCAGTTTGAGATTAGAGACAAGTTGATCACTCAGTGCCACCAAAGGGATGGACCATTCCCTGTGTTCCTCCCTCACCAGCTGGCACTTGATGGGACTTCTTGGGGAGCTATGCCCAAACCTGTCAGAAAATAATTTAGATTTTGCTGGTGGATTAATTTCCTGCCATCTTGGGGCACTGGAAGAGCCCACAGGGTCAGTGGCAGAGGTGGTGGGAGGAAGCTGTGGCCTGATTTTTCAAAACACACTGTGTTCTTTCTGTGTGGAGTTTGGGAACCTGTAGAAAGGGATGGTTCTGCTCTCCCTCAGAGTGAATCCCCAGCTCCCCCAGCAGTGATCTCGTGTCCCTCACGGAAAGAGAGGCAACTGTTCCCAAATGGAGAGGTTGGGGAATGTGGAGTCAGCACAGTGACACCTTGAATAAAGGGGCTGCAGATCTGATAATGTCCTGTGAGGCTGCACCTTTTCTTAGGAAAACAAGTGGAAATACAGAAGTTCATAGGAGTTTGTGATTATAAAACCTTAATACTTTTATTTCACTGTATCTTACGTTACTGGCTGAAATTTGTAACTTCCGTTCCTGTGAGGAAAAACGTTTGGATCTCAGAAGTGCAAAGAACTGTGGCCATCACCTGCTTTTCAGCTGCTTCTGTCCATGGAAACCTTTCCTACCTACTGCCCCCCAAATAATCCTGCTTTGGGACATTCCCTGCTCAGAGTACATAGCTGTAGCACTCTTTGTGAATGTGCTTAGAGCTGTTAAAATCATCCCTGCAGTATTACACTTTGTCTGAACGTGCTCAAGGTCTGGAAAGAACCGTTTGGAATCCACAAGCCTGGACTTCAGGGCTTCCACGGGAATTCCAGAAGCACCCAATGAAGGGGAAGAGCTGTTGTTAAAGACCAAGGGATCTGGGGATGGGGGTTAAATTCACATTGGACAAACCTAACGTTAGGGGGAAAAAATGGTTATTGTTTAGTGAATACCAGTCTGGATCTGCTGACCAGCAGTGCTGGAATATAGGCAAGGTAAAGAAGGTTGTTTCTTACTCCTTCCCCATGTCATGCCAGGAGCACACTTTGGCATTTTTAAATCACTTAAAATTTACAGAGTGAAAGAGCAAAGAGTAGGAAAAGAAAATGTAAAGAACAACGAAACCAGATGGGAGAAATGAGCTGTGGGAGTGACTGGTGTGAACCCTCAAGGGTGTAAATTAAATTTGCAGTGCTGCAGGCCCCTGGTTCTTGGAACTTTGGATAGGGAGGATTTCCTGGGGCTTGGGGTGGAAAAGGGGCAACTTGGTAATTTTGGGGGGTTATCACCAGTCCTGGTGATACCCAGAGCAGGTGAGGTGCACTGAATTCCTCTAAGGTTGGAATAAAGAAGTGCCATCATCCTGTAAAGTTTGGTGGGTTGAAGGATGATCTGGAAAAGAAAGTAGATGTTTAAAGACTGGGAAATGTGAAGTGCAGAGGAGTTGAATGAAAATAGGCCAGCTGTTTAATTGTTTTGATTTAGGTAGATAGTTGTCTTAAGGACTTTCTCTTCCCAAATTTCTGCTCAGTTCCTCAAGTGTCCAGATTCCACATCAACCTTAACATAATACAGCAAAGATTGCCCGAAAAATGTACCAAATATATGAAGACTTACGTGTTCTCTACTCATTTCTTCAAAGCTTTTTGACTTCTAAAAACTCTGAAAAGGGTTTGGGGTCTGTTTGTGGGCAAAATCCTCCCAGCTGCTTCCCTCCAATCCTGCATTTCTCCTTTTCTTTCTGGTCTCAGACCACCTGTATTTGGACACAGCTCCTTCTGTTTAGCCCAGATTATCTTTTGTGAATTGAAGTATATTTCCTCAAGTGAAGAACAGCCTTAGTTTGGGTTTTAGTCTTTCTTCAATCTTGCTTTGTCTAACTTTGTTAAAGAGCTAAGACTTCTTATGGCAAAATTAATATATTAACTCAAAACTCATCTCTGTGGAGTGTTTCCTTTGGAAGGTAGTAATGGGTTTAGGTTAAATTAGTTAATTGTAACTTAAATTGCTCCTTAATATTCCCCCTGCCCTTTGCAGTGTTAGTACATGGGGGAGCTGTAATTTAGAACAAGACTTTAAACATTTGTATTAAGATTATGGCCTTGATCAACTTTGTGCTGTTTCTGTTGCTCTTGGAACGAATTGCAAACCTGCTTTATCCTGTAAGTCGTGTTCCTTTCCCCTGTATGGTAGGGAATTGTAAACAGGTAAAATTCAGTTGAAGTTGAATGGATGTGGTTGAAGCATGATTAAATTTCGGGTTAGCAAATTAATTTCTGAATGCTTAGTGGATTCCCATTAAGTTGGTGTTCAGAGATGTTACAAAGATAAACCAGGGGATTTTTGAGAGAAATCTGGTGCCCAGTGTCATTAGTGAGCTTTCTTCATCAGAATTTACACTAAATTTAGGATTGTTTTTAGAAAGAAGGATAATTCTGCTGAATTTAAATATTTCTCTAATATCTTGAAGTTAAGAATACTTTCTAGTGTGTTCAGGTGTTTAAGGTGTATGACTAAAGCCAAGCATTATACTGACTTAAAAATAAAAATACATAAGTTGGAACTGCTAATTAGGTCATGTCACTGCCAGAGAAGATTGCCAGTAATTAACAGAGCAGGTGGGGTGTTACTCCAGAGCAGTTTGGAGTGTGGGGCCCACAAGTGCAGTTCTGGTCGGTGGGAAATTCAGATTTCTGTAGAAGCACAAAGCCTGCACATGTAATCCCACTTGTGCAGGCAGCTGGGGGTGTGTGTTAAACCTTCACACCAGGGCTGCCAAACTGCAGGAGGGGCCCAAAATTCAGATAATTGTAGTTCATGGAAGGACCAACCACGCTGTGCTTTCTGCATTCAAAAGCACATCCATCAGTGACCGCAGCAGGACCTCACTGGAGTCACTCCTTGTTGATTTTGTCTCAGTGTGTGGCTGATAGTGCAAATTATTTTGAGTTTCCTGATGCTGCAATTCCTTAGTAGGTACTCAGTTGATCCAGTTGCACTTGCTATTAAATACAGGCATAAATAGCAAATTCAGCTACTTAGGGCTAAGTTAAACTGAGTTGACTGAACCTGTTGATAAAATTGTAGGGCTTTGGTAGATTCAATTCTTGAACTGCATTTATAGTAAAAGTCCACAACACTTTTTTTTTTCTAGTTTCAGTTTTGGCACTAGATTTTATCCTGGAGTTCTTAAATATTCTTCATCCTGTTCTTTTTCTATTAAGGTTAATGTTGAAGAAGGAAAATGCGGAAGTCGCCATTTGACAAGTTTTATAAATGAGAATTATTTGAAGCTCAGGAATAAGTGAAGCTGAAATTTGAAAAAAAAGAAAGTGAATGCATGCTAATTATCAGACCAGAAGTCCCACTTGTAGAATATTGAGCAATTTGTGTGAAGTGGGGAAGATGAAAGAAGTCAGAATTTGAAACGGAAGAATGAAGAAAAGGAATAAAAATGAAGTTAAGATAAGAAGTAATCTGGAATCTGAAAGCACTACGCTAAGTAATTACTAGTCTGTTTATGTGTCCCTGTATATTTTGCTAAACATGCATGCATTATCTGTTTAATAGCAAAAGTACATGCAGGGTAAAGAAGTGTCTACCAGGGAAAAAAAAAAAACTCCTTAAAAATCTAGGCAGTGCTAATGCCGACTGCCCGGACACATAGCTATGAATATTTACCATTTATTTCACTGGAGCTTGTTTACAGCCCGTAGGTGAACAAGGAATTGTGTACAAATTAGGCTTTCAATATCTGCGTGCAGGAATCCCGTTCTGCTTCCAGAAGCGGAAGTGCTCATGGGTCTGGCAAGTCGGGGAGGCACACCCCTGCAAGATCTCGCTCTAAGGAGGATTCCAGGCGCTCCAGGTCAAAATCTAGATCCAGGTCTGAATCCAGGTGAGTTTGCTTCTTTTACCTCTTCCTCCTCCTCACAAGTCAGATGATTGTCAGAGGTGGCCCAGCTTAGCCAGTTCTGTTTCCAGAGTTAGTGGATCTTCTGTGGACATGGAATGCAACGGGGTGTGTGTGGTTTCAGGATTGGGAAAGCCAAATTATATAAATTTAGATAATTTTGCTGCTTCTTCCAACAATTAAGTCAGCTGTGTAGGCTTGTATCCTTGCTGATACACTTAGGAAGAGCCTGCCTTTTTATCTCTTGGAATGTTGACTTGTCTCTGAGCATGGAGTACTAGGAACTCCAGGTCTTAGTTTTTCTGTGCATTAACAGAGTTTGGTGCATGAGCACATTTCCCATTTTAAGTCACGTTTGTGTATTATGTTTCCTCACTGGAAGCAGTGATGTTCCTGGAGTAGTGGAAAGAAGCAGTAGAGATAAATGTGACTTTCACAGTCTGACATTTTATATACATTGATTTAACTTGAAAATTAACAGGGTAGGAAGCTTTGAATATTAGACTGCTCTGCAAGCTCTCCAGAAAAGTTGGGGAGAACTTGCTTATTGTATTTATGTGGCAGTACAAACCTCCACATGCCTTTTGCACTGTGTTACCTCTCCTGATACTCACCTGCCAATCAAGCTGTGTGCAGGGTCAGAATTCATCTAAAGAGAGTAGATAGTTGACTCCTGACTACAGAAATTAATGTTTTGATCATTTCTTTACTCATTTGTAGGCATTCAGGCTGAAAAAAGTAAAGTTTCAGCAGTGGGGTTTCCAGGTGAGCTGTTCACAACACACTTTTGATGTGAACAAGCAATGAATTGCCAAAGCCTGGGGGGGCAGGCTGGAGGAAGATACTGTGCTGTCAGCAATCAAAAACACTTTTCAAATAGTGTGTTAAATCTTGCAAAATCCAAGTGAAAGGCTTTTGTGGAAGGGAAGGTAGTTGGGAAGCTTTGACAGCAGGAGAATGGGGTTTTTTGTTTAATTCAGGCACAGTCACAAGTGTCATGTCATGCACCTGGCAGTCCCTGTGGTGTAAGAAGAAACGTGTCAAATTAATAAATACTTGTTAGAGTAGCACCATCAGAGTGTGGAATTGGAGTGACCTGTGCAAGTGCCAGCAGCCAGAGATGGTGGGGCAGCTCAGGAAAGGTCCAGTCCCAGATCCTGCACAGGGCACTCAGCTCTGGGCTCAGACCTTGCTGTCAGGGCTGTATCCAGTTGGGGTTTGAAAACCTCAGGGGAAGGAGGCTGCAAACCACGTCTGGGGAACCTTTTAATATTGAAACAGCAAAGTCAGGACGCCCTCCCAGCATATCCTTCTGCCCCTTAATCCATATGACTCCAGGGATTCCATACTCTTTAAAGCACCGTGTTTCCCACTTGCAGAATAACCACAATACTGAGTAAAAATGCAGTCACAGAATGTGTACAATTCTGAAGAAGCAAATACAGTATGTGGAATTTATGAGAGACCTGGCAAATCTTACTTTTGCAATAAACTGTCTTTAAATAGTACCCTGGCAACTGACTTTCTACTTTTAGATGACTAAAAAGTAGAAGTTTATAACTACCACGACTTCCTGAGCATTTAACAGCTGTCTAGAAGATGCCTATGGCTGGAAATAATGGAATTGCATCCCAGAGTTAGTGTTGATTATTAGATTTGGACAGAATTGTGTCAAGGCACATATTTAGAAACAACATACTTTAATCTCTGTTCAGTGCTGTCACACATCGGGATGTGGTCACGGGCAGATCATTTAACTCTGGCTTTCCCCAGAGAAATAACCCTGTGATAACTTCTATATTTTTTGGTAGTTTCTGTTGCAAATGTATTTTTGAGTTACCAGCTTTATAAATTAAACTTTGATTTGGGAACCAACCTGTGTCCTGGTGTTTTTATCAGTTGGGGTGTGGATATACTTGATTTTAAAATCTACTTTTACTGAAGTTTGTAGCTCCTATCTTTGGCTGATACCATTCTGGTACCTGAAATGTCAGTTCTGTGTTTGCCGTAATTATTTTTTTTCCTGTATCAGTGGCTGAAATGTGGCTGTGTGCATGTGTAGAGCTTCTTTTTTTATTGATATTATAATTTCTGTCCTTTTTTTACTGCTTTCCCAGCTTCAGGGAAGTTATCTTTTTCTTGTTGTTGTTGCCAAAAATAATGTTTTCTTTATAAATACATAGTAAGAAGTGCTGTAATGGGAATTAATTTCTCCTGGACATGAATATGCATTTTAAGCTGAGCTGCTCTGGCTCAGTCCTGATGAGCTTGAAGGTGTTTTTTGAGGAGATAGACTGTACAGTTTGGCTGTCTGGTAACACTTGGTGAGAAATCCTGGAAGAAGCTGTTAAATGCTCAGGAGTAAAAGCAGTTAAGGTTCACAGCTTCCTTCATGCCAGTGTGGTGGTGCTGCTGTGGAATTAGAGGAAAGGGACATTTAAGACACAAGAGCCTGAAAATCAGCAATTTGTGACTCAGATCCATTGACTGTTACCCTGTTTATTGCTCTTCTTAGCCTTGCAGGGGTTTTTCTTTGGAGTGGTGTGAAATGCAGGTTATTCAGTGCAGACCAAGGTCAGGTGTAGCCAGTGCCCAGCTTCTCTGCTAGGATTGGCTGTCATGGGAAGCCTGAGGCTTTGGGAGAAGGAATTGAAGAGTTTCAGACCCTTGTGTCCACAGAGCTCATGATGTAAGAAAAAATTCGGGGGGAAAAAGGATTAGTGAGCAGTTGCACCTTTGCATAAATGCACTTAAGAGTGTGAACATGTAAATATTCATGAACAAGCAGTGCTAAATAATTGCTGAAATACCAGCAGGTAAATGAGCCAGCTCAGGCTTGATTTCTTCTGATTGTGTTCAGCTCTGTTTTGGGGGCGTTTGCCAGACTTTAAAGAGTGCATTTGTTTTTCAGTGTCACCCAAGGCAGCACTAAGGGAGTGCCCCCTCAGTGGTGCATGCTTTGTGTTAAGGCATATTTACTGTTCCCCTTGTCTGATACAAGTGAAAAGAAAGCCCCCCCACTTGTTTTTTCCTAAACACTGAATATTCTGAGCACTAGTGTGTCACACCAAGGTAGCTTTGTTGAAGGAAGAGCTGACTGTGATCAAGTGGAAGTTCCTGGGCTGCCGCAGGAAT
>NW_008237227.1:223814-234848 GCF_000691975.1 Corvus brachyrhynchos | reverse complement strand
GAATGCCCTGAGAGCATCTGCAGTAATCTGATAGTAAAGATTTAGCACGCAGTCCTTGAGAGTAGTGAGTAAATGGATTGTAGCTGAGGTATGTGGTACTGCAGGATTTTGGAAAACAATTACTTGAGCTTTTTGTGACTATCTGATGGATTTTTGAAATGGTAAACACCCAAACAAGCCCAGCGCTGTACTTTCTCGTCTTTCGCTCAGGTCTAGATCGAGGAGGAGTTCCCGCAGACACTACACCAGGTCCCGCTCCCGGTCCCGCTCCCACAGGAGATCCAGAAGTAGGTCGTACAGTCGGGACTACAGGCGACGGCACAGTCACAGCCATTCCCCCATGTCTACTCGGAGACGTCACATTGGAAACAGGGTACGTGTGTGAGGGATGAGTCACGGTCCTGGATGCATCCTGGAATCAGTCTCTGTTTTGTGAGAAACACAAAGGGGTTTTGTGAAAGGCTTGTGTTCTGTAGGTTGAATTTATTACTATCTATTAGTGCATGACCCAAATCTCAGCCCTACCTTTGTTGTTGTTCATCTTGAAGCTCTGACAGTCACAACTTGAGAAGTACCTTGCACTGCAAATAAACCCAATTTCATTCTAACATCTGCCCGTGTCCCTTCCTTTAGGCAAATCCTGACCCAAACTGTTGTCTAGGAGTGTTTGGGCTGAGCCTGTACACTACAGAACGAGACCTGCGAGAGGTTTTCTCCAAGTATGGGCCCATTGCCGACGTTTCCATCGTGTACGATCAGCAGTCGCGGCGTTCCCGAGGGTTCGCGTTTGTCTACTTCGAGAACGTCGAGGATGCCAAGGAAGTAGGTTGGGGTGCACAGTGTGTGCCATGTTTGCTGGGCTCTGAGATCCTGGGGTGTATGTTTCGTCACAGGGTATGGCCAGGGGAAACTCACAGCCTGAAAAATACTTGGAATCTCATAATCATGGAATTTGGGCTTAGAAGTGCTGCAGAATGAATGGGGAATTGTGTAGTCACCCAGCAGAGAATCCTACACTCACGCCAGTCCTTGTAGAGCTGCCCTTTATGGGCTGGAACAAGGCTTATATTCTGCATAAACTCCACTCCTGAAAGTCCAGTCTTTTTCACATCTGGCGTGAAGGCTTCCCCATTGGGTTGGAGCTTGGGGTGTAGGTCCTGCTACTTGGCAGACAAAAAAACCCCAAAACACAACCGTTCTGGGTTTTTTACTTTTTATTTATGGCTCTGATATTATATTCAAGGTTATGGTAGCTTGAAGGATGTATTTGAATACCTTAGTGGTGTTCTTATAACTTGTAAATGCTTTATGTTCTGTGGTGGAGTAGTTACATCTCCCTGCATCAGCATATTCAAAGGTTGCTCTTAATCATGTCAGAGCTGGAAAAATTGCTCAGTGATGTTCCTTCCAGGATTTTAGTGCCACAGAAGTCACGTTTTTTAGTGGTTACTGGCACTTAAGTCCAGCTGGCGTAGAGTATCTTAAAAATTAGATTCGCTGCCTCCAAACTGAGCCATTTTAGGACATTTTAACGCTTAAAGCAGTGGTTAGAAGTTTGTGTTGTTGCTTAAGTTCATAGCTACAGCTAATGTTCTTCTATCACTCCTTAGGCAAAGGAACGTGCCAATGGAATGGAGTTGGATGGAAGAAGGATTCGGGTAGACTTTTCCATAACAAAAAGACCTCACACACCTACCCCTGGAATCTATATGGGACGACCCACTTAGTAAGTTTTATCTGCGGTTTTGGTTGTGTTTTCCCCTCCCCAGACCAGTACAGAATAGGATTCACTGTTCTGTAAAAACTCCTGTGTCCCCTCTGAGAGACCTGATTTTGGGTGGTTTTCCTGGTTTCTTGGGCTTTTGCATTAATGCACAAGTTGTGTTTCCTTGTTTATGGCTGCTGTGCTGGACACTGAAAACACTACCCATGAGCATCAGTAGTAATGCATACGTCACCAAGAAGATACTTTGACAATTTATAAATTAGTTTAAGTAATTTTCCTATGTACCTTCAAATATTCATGTCCTTTGCAAGCTCAGGTTTTCAAGAATGAATGAACAAACACTGGTGTGTGGCTCAGTTAATATTTGGGATTAGCAGTTTACTGTGTTCACACACTACACTTCTGACTCCCAGTTACCAGTGTGTAAATTGTTTTCCCAAGTCATTCCCCAGTTCATTTCCCCAGACTTTTAAGCTTACTGGTGGTTATGGTGATGATGTGTTTTTTAATCAGAAAGTTGATTGAAGGGGGAAGCATTTTCAGAGTTAAAAGTGAATGAAGACTTGTCTCAGAAGGGAATTCCTCATGTGCCTGTAATACCAAAAGGTGGAGGTTTATAGAGGTTGAGGAAAATAACTGAGAGTTCAAGCATTTAAAAAGCAATTATTTAAGTATTTCTGTTCCCACCTGAACTGGTGGGAAAACAGGAGTGCTCAGTCGTCCAGCTGTGAGGATGGGAAGTAATAGTATAACCCAGCTTAAATAGTGTGAATTTAACAGACTGCAGACAAAGTTAATGTTTTGTATCTTAGCAAGTGCAATTCTCTTCACTCCTTGCAGCGGCAGCTCACGGCGACGAGATTACTATGACAGAGGGTATGACAGAGGCTACGATGACCGTGACTATTACAGCAGGTCATACAGGTGAGCATCTTTGGAATATTTGATTGCTTTTTAAACTCTGCTCTCTCACCTACCTGTGCAAGTTCCTCCTACATAACTATTCCAGAATATTGTTGCACTCGCTGTCATTCTGGAATCTTCCTGTGAAACGTTCACCAAAACGACTGCTCAGTACAAATCAAATTGGTTGGATTGGTTTAACCTGTGACCTGTCTTAGTCCAAAATGTTTTCTGAATCTGCACTAAGTTTTGAAAAACAAAGTGTTCTTTGTATTCTCATTTTAGAATCTTCGGTTGGTTCATCCTTGAGTACTGAAATGGTGCAGATTAATATTTGAGTTGGTATGTTTTGTGCACAGTGTAGTAGACAAAAAGTGGGACATTTCAGTGGTCCCCAGTATCTCCTGCTGATAATTATGGCACCTCAAATGTTGCCAAAAATAAGGAATTGGGGATTGGAGCATGACCTGTTCTGTATTGGACATCTGCTTTAAGAGGCTTTTTTAACACCCCCTGTCAGGTTGGTTGTGTGTGTAAACAAGGTTGGGGGTGCAGTTGGTTTTGGTGATAGAGAAATTTGTTTCCTGCATTTTCCAGCAAATCCTTGTCCCCTGCAAAATCCTCACAATTTCTGGGACACTGTTAAATTGAACACAAAGATAAGAGTTGATTTTTTTTCTGTCTTCACTACCAAACGTTCCTGCAATTGCAGAATTCTGTGTTAAAGTTATGGGCCCAAGTCTTCAGTGCTTAAGTGGTGCCTTTTCATTCTGACAGGGGTTTGTGGATTGGGTGATTGGGTCAGGAGAGAGCCTGTGAGAGTGACCTGCTCTAGTGGGAGGTGTCCCTGCCTGTGGCAGGGGTGCCCCTGGCTGGTGTTTAAGGTCCCTTCCAACCCAAACCGTTCTGGGATTCTGTGAATAATTATGGAGCCACAAATGACTTGTGTGTGGCTACTTGAAAAATGTCATGGTCTGCTCCTTTCCCCTCCTGCAGACACTGGTTGGTTGAGGGAGAGGGAAGTTGTTGGTATGTTGTGAGTGCTTCCCTGAGGAAGGAAAAGTTGGAATTGTTCAAGATGCAGTGGAGCATTGCATACTCCACCCTAAAAATTCCATTGGTAACAATTCCTTTGCATTCCCAGCCCTCTGTGAAAATAAAGCCTTAAGGGAAATGCAGTGTCAGATGGGAATTGTCCTGGTAAAACTTCAATTTCTCCTTGTTGCTGTGGGAGGCTTAATTTTGCCTGAAAAAGTGTCTGTAAATGAAGGAATAACCTCTAAAAAAAGCAGTCCCCCAAAAACAACTGCAGAAGACTTTAAACTTGATTTAGTCTCCTGGTAAAGCTTTGCTGATCTGAATCTGAGGATTCAGTCCAACCAGTCAATATTAATGCTGTAAGATGTTGTTTCTGTTCTCTGTAAGAAGTTACATCACAGTTCTTGTTTAAATGAGACTCTAAAGTGTTAAAATGTCAGGGTTGGGAGGGTTTTCCCTGCTTCCACCTTGGAATCAATATTTTTCCTCATGACAGTGAGTTGATTTTGCTACTTGAAAATATTAAGTCAGAAGGTTCTCCTTGAGTAGATAAGTGTTTAAAAATCAATATTAAATGAAGTAATTCAGCATCATCCAGTGTAGGAACTAATGTTGTCTTTTCTTCCCATCATTTTCTTACTCTGATGATGGGGTTTTTTGTACAGTGAACTTTTTGTTTATTTTTTAAATTCCTAAAAGTCGCTCTGCTTTTGTTTTGTTTTCACAGAGGAGGAGGTGGTGGCGGCGGAGGAGGCTGGAGAGCTGTTCAGGACAGGGATCAGTTTTACAGGTGTGTACTCAGTGGAACAAGGCAAGGGAGCACAAAACTTGGGGGTGCCTGGATTGGAGGGCTTTGGGGGTACCTGGCTGTAGCACTGACTGCAAGTCAAGGGAATCTTCACCTTGGACAAATAATTCAGTTTAAAAGTGAAGGTGGATTTGGTTTACCCTGCTTGTGTGGGATGCTCCTGGCTTCAGACTAAATTCACATGAGAGCAGATTGTGAGTGCAAGAGCTTGTATTAGTCAAAAATAATACTGGTAACAAAACCTGGTAACAAAAAAGAGAATTCAGATCTTTGCTTTGTTACCCTGTAGAAATGTTGATCAGGTCTTCCATGCTTGTTCACTTTCCCAAGTGCATTCCTGAGAGCAGGATGGGGTTAGAGGGAGCCACATAAAACTGCTGCCACTCACCTGTGCAGGTTTTAACAAAGGGATTGTTTGTGTCACCCCTGTCACAGGAGGAGGTCACCATCGCCATACTACAGCCGAGGGGGCTACAGATCCCGGTCCAGATCCCGATCCTACTCACCTCGTAAGTAGTCGTGGACTTACAGAATGGTTTGGGTTGGGAGGGACCTTAAAGCTCATCCCATTCCACCCTGTGCCCTGGGCAGGGACACCTTCCATAGACCAGCTTGCTCCAAGCCCCATCCAACCTGGCCTTAACTGGGCCTGCCCCAATCACAGAGTTCACCTCTCCAAAGTAAGTTCCCCATTCCCTGAACTTCTTTTGAGCTTCTTTGTCCACTAAGATTGACTTTGGTGTGGATATTTTATTGAGCCACAGTTCCTTCAATGCTTCATTGAACAACTGGCAGCCTTGAGGACAGAGCAGATACTTAGTTTGGAAAAAACAAGTGATATAACAGCCCTTGTTTTGAGTCTGAGATCCTGTCTCTTCCTCCAGAACTCTGTTAACAAAGGAGTTTGGGAGTTTGGTTACCTCTAGGACATCAGGCTCAGATTTGGTGCAGGGTTGAAGATAGGCAGTGGGTTTAGTCAGGAATCTCTCAATCCTTGAAGTTTGACTGTTGGGTTTTTGTCTTTCAGGTCGCTATTAAAGCATGACACATAGAGGAATTTCTATCTACAGCCTTTGAGTTGAAATTGCAAGTTTGTGGACAATATTTTTTTATTGTCTCTTCTGTTTAACCAAGTGACAGTGCCTAGTGAATTAGGTGACTTTTACACCTTTTATGAAGACAACTTCTGTGGTGTTCAATGCTGTTTCATTCTGCATATTTGTGTAGTTTGGTGCTTTGTTTCCAGTTGTGTTTTGAAAGGAGTATGTTTTGCATGTATTTTTTTAGTCTCCATTTTGACTCCTGAAAGGTTTCTATTGTAAAGACAAAAACTGTTCAGTTAGTTTTTTCTACTGATTCCAAGTTATTCCCAAGATCCAAACCTGTGTAAAATGCTTTCCGAAAGTGAGAAAATAAAATAAAAAGAAGTTTGTTTTTTTCTTTTCCTACTTTTTTTGCCAAGAAAACAAAAACACTGAAGTAATCCCAGGGCAAGTGCTGTCCATTCCTTCCAGGAAGAACCAGTCTTTGGGTGTCCCACAAGTAAATTGCACTTGAGGTGCTTCTTAAGTCCATTTCTCACTTGTGAAATCAGCACTGAATCCCTCATTTGGGTGTTCAGCTGTTGCCTCTTGTATTTAAAAGATTTTGGGCCAACGCTTCATGGTGTATCTGTCATACCACGTAGTGAATTTGTGCTCTTGGATCCGTGAGCCAGTTATTTTTTAATCTTGTGTTGGAGGAGCTTTCCACATTGGTTTGTGGTGAGAATGTGGGGTTTTGTGGAAATAATGGAAATTTCTAGACTCAAAACTGATGATTTCTGTGGAGGTAGGGAAAAAAGTTTGAGGAATGGTGTCGTCATGCAAAGGAAGGGACTGAGGGAACAGGGCTTCAGCTTTCTGGAGAGGAGGTGCCCAACAGCAGCACAGCAGGTGTCTCAGGGATTTACAAATTATCCAGGTGTTTGTTAAAACTTCCCTGTTTCTACTGTCCAGAGTGGTCAACAGGACCATGGCAGTAATTATTTTTAATTGTCTGAGCAGTAACAGCCCATTCAGGGCTGAGTTGGTTGCTCGTGGTGACACATTTTTTGGAATGTGTCACATGGCTCCTGTGCTGAGAGTGTCCCAAATCCCTGTGCCAGGTCCATGCTCAGTGTGAGCATTGGAGGCCATGGTGCATCACGGAATCATTTCATTTGGGAAAGCCCTCTAAGATGGAGTCCAAGCATTCCCCAGCACTGCCAAGGCCACCACTGACCCGTGTCCCCAAGAGCCACATTCACAGGGCTTTTAAATCCCTGCAGGAATGGGGACTCCACCACCTCCCTCAGCAGCTCCTTCCAATGCCTGACCCCCCTGTCCCTGAAGAAATCCTTCCTGATGTCCCACCTGAGCCTCCCCTGGCCCAGCCTGAGGCCGTTCCCTCTCCTCCTGTCCCTGTTCCCTGCGAGCAGAGCCCGATCCCCCCGGCTGCCCCTACTGTCAGGGGCTTTTGAAGGTCCACCAGCACCCTTCCCTTCCCTGGATGTGCTCCAGCCCCTCAATGTCATTGTGAGGACATGGGGTGCTGGTAGGGCTCAGATGCAGGTGAAAATTCCGCCAAGGGTGCCAGAGGCAATGGGTGTTGTCCATGAGAGGCAGCTTGCTGAGGTGCACCCCACAATCCCCGTTAAAGCTGCTCCTGGGGTTTGTGGAAGCAGCTGCTGGAGCTCTGCTGTGGGGAGAGCCTGTTGTCCAGCATTTCCTGCTGCTGAATCATTCCAAGGGCGCTCAGTCCAGGAACAGCCCGGGCTCTGATGCTCCCAGGGTGTAGTGTTGCCCTGTGGCACGGCTGACCGGCTGCTGTGGGGTGTGGTGTGCTGGAACCCCCAGCTGCCTGGCCTGGTGCTGGGGCAGCAGTGAGGCAGGAATTACCCATGGGAGTGGGGAGCATACCCTAACCCCCAGCATGGATTCCACTAGGGCAGTGAGGAATTCTCCACCAAAGCAGCATCTGCTGGCTGGATGTGGCAGGCTGTGCCCTTTCCTGACCTGCTTTCCCGTCAGCAGAGGACAAATAAAAACTTTGGAAGGAAATGGGGGGGAAAAAGGAAACCGGGAGCTGTTTGTGCCGCTGGTCTCTCCCCACATGTGCAGGTGCAATTTCCTCTGGGGCAGTTTGGGTCTCTGTATAGGAGATGCTCCTGTCCCTGCAGCATCTCCTGGGTTTCCCTGGGCATGAGGAGGGGCCCTAGAGGGATTGTGGAGCTCGGAGCTGCGCAGTATCGGGGCAGTATCAGTTCAGTACATCCAGGCACCCCTTGCACAGTAGCTCTCTGCTCTTCATGGAATTCCATGAGCTGCTTTGGAGCGCGGAGAAGCTGATCCTTTCAATTTCCTGCTTGGACCCTCCTTAGTGCCCATCTCTGGCAGCTGCCCTTTGCTCCACACTTTGTTCCCAGAGATGCATAGCATTGACGTCACCTTGGGAGAGTCAGCAAAACTTGGAGCCTGTTGGGAAGGAGCTACTGGTGCCTGTCCACCGTTCCCATCGTTAATGTCTCGCTCGTGCTCGGCCCCAGTGCAGGTGTAATTAACACAGGCACTAATTTAATTATCCAGCCATGCCAGTGCCTCCGCCTTGGCATTTCCAACTGTTACAGGCTTGGAAGCTTCCGAAACCTAATTTTCACTCATGTCGCAGCAAAGGGTGAGCAAAACGATTGAAACCAAATGGTGAATTATTTTCTCAGCTCTGCTCTTCCTGAGGGATAATCCCACCTCCCAAGGTGGGCTGCTTCCATGCCCTCTCTTCCCTCACCTCCTTAGTAGCTGCACCATTCTCTCTCTGGGAGGTTTCTAAAAGCCACAACCCACATTTCAGACGGTTCATCACCACCATATGAGGGACATTTGGGATCTGCCCAGCCTGGAGCTGCCTCGTGCCTTGCTCAGAGTGGTGAGGGGCAGGTGGGATCTGCTCCAGCAGCATGTCCCAATCCCACTCTGCTGCATCGTGGCACAGAGTCACCTCTGCCACACACTCGGGAGAACAAAGGAGAACAGACAGAGTCCTTTCGTGAAGGAAATGGGTTCATTTTTAGGACAGGGTTTGTTTTGGCACCGCCTCCCCTGTGCAGTCTCTGCACCCAGAGGTGGGTCCCCATGGAGCAAGGAGCAGCTGTGTTCCCACCTTGTTCCCAATCCCGACAGTGCCGGGGTGGGACGAAGCTCTGCTGAGATTCTCTGCGTGGTGAATAGTGAAAAATATCCTTAAGGATTCAGGGAAAACTTGCAGGGCAGAGAGGTGAGGCAGGTTCCTCCTTTTCCCACTGGATTACTGCAACTTCCTGGGGTAACTTCTGGAGCCTCCACACCCACGCTGGCTCAAGGCAGGATCCTCCCTCCCCCTGCTGTCCCTTCTCTGTCCTGTTCCCAACACCCTCTGGGGATGTGGGATCCAAGGAGAGATCCCAACACAGGTGCTCCAGCCTGCTCCATTAGCAGGAGCCCAAACAGTGCCCTGAGTGCAAGTCCCAGTAACACCAGTCTGCCAGAACAGGGTGATGAAACCTCGTGGATCCCAACTGCCTGCTCCAAGACAGGCTTACCAAAGGCTCGGGACAAAATGGAGCTGTGGGCCAGGCTGTTTGTCCTGAGCTTGCAGGAGACTCAGGAACCTCCCCCAGGCCGGCACCAACGTGGATTTGGTAGTCCCAGATGTTTGCCCAACCTCCTCGCAAAACCTCCAGCTGAGGAGCAGCATCTCCTCCTCTATCCAATCAACCAAACACTCCGTTTTTTTCCTAGTTTGTCCTGTTTTTTCAAGGCAGCCCTTCGCACACAGCAGGTTATCCTGTCCTTTTCCAGACTAAACAAACTCTCCTTCAACCTCTCATGGCCTTTTGCTCATTTTATCACCCCTGCTGCCGCATTCCAGACTCATTCCATGCCAGCATCTCTTTCCAGGGAGGAATGATCTTGCCTACAAGGCTGCCCTTGGAAGATGTTTTCCCTTTCCTGCTGGATCGTGCACCAGTTTTAGGACCATTTTTTCCGTGTGGTTGCTGCCTCTCCAGCTGTTTTGTACCAGTGCTCTGAAATCTTCCTCCCCAAAGCACAGACTTCCCTTGAGCATCACATCTGGACCAAGACAGATCCACCAAAACTGGGAAACAGTATCAGCTCTGTAGGGCTGGGAAAGCTTCTGCAGAAGTTTGTTGAGCACTTTCTGCAAAGCCAAAAATCAGGGGCAGGAGGGATGAGCTCATGCAGGTAACTGTAGGAGACTCCTCTATTACATCCAGCTCTGTCAGAAGACTGGATTGAGGAGCAGTAAATGAGTATTGCATCCCATGGGCACTAATTAATCCCAAAATCTCGTGTTTCTCCCACTGCTTCCCAGTTGCAGCGACCTCACACAATGAACCAGCAGCTCCCTGCCCCATTCCTGTCGATAGCTCATCCCTGAGGAGGCAGGAATGACCTGAACAAGGGGAAGATCTTTAAAAACGACTTTATCAACCCGTTTCAGCCTAAAATCACCCCAAAAAATGTGCTGGGGATGGAGGAGTTGTGAGCACTGGTGACAAATGACAGCCGGGCAGGAGCCATGCTGAAAGCAAAGCCGGAGAAATCGGAGGAGAAGGATTCTTCTGGCTTTGCATCATCGCAACCCAACCACATCTATTTTTGCTGTAGGCATGGCATCGAGCACCCGTCACCGCTATTCCTACTCCATCCATCTCCGTATGCCAGGGAAGACTGGCAGTGGGATGGAGCAGCAGGGGGAGCGGTGGTTGAAGTGTCCTTAATTGCCTTAAAATCTGGGGAATTCAGATTACTGCCCTTCACCCCCCAAGCACAGGAAGGGACGCCTGGCCCTGGACACAACGCTCTGTTCCACTTGTTGCCCAACCAGCCAGGATTATTCTGCAGCTTATTTCGGTCTCCAGTCGTATCCTGGATGCGCTTCTGTGAGGATTAGGCTTTTATTCTCAAAAGGAGAGAGAAAAATGTCACTTAACCTGCAGGCAGGTGGTGACACCAGCTCCTGGTGACCTGAGGACACCCTTCAGCAGAGCCCCAGAGGCTGCAGGAGCCTTCTACCAGCGGGCTGAGACCGTGCACAGCTCGTGGCCGGAGTGTCCAGCACTGGCTTGGCTTCTCCTGGAGCCCTTCTGACAATGGGATCACACGCAGTGATGGCTGGTTGGATCTGGGTTGGGAAGGGTTTGTGCACTCTTGTTTTCCAAAAAAAGCATTGTAAAACATGTATTATTTATATTATTTATCATGTTTATTTATTTGTTCGTTTTATGGTATTAATTAAATAATTACGTAAATAAATATATAGGTAGAAACAATTATTTCTTATTTATTTCTTTACTTTGGTTCCTGAGCGGAACGGTTTTCCTCTCCCTGAAGGAATTCCTGAATTCCTGTGGTGGATTCTGGGGCAGAGTTTGGGGATGGCTGGGGTCGTGGTAATGGGATCAGGGGTGATGGGTGCAGTGGGTTCCAGGGCAGAGTAGGGTCTGGGGGTGCTGGGCTGTGGTGGTTTCCAAAGAGGTTGG
>NW_008237227.1:222054-222500 GCF_000691975.1 Corvus brachyrhynchos | reverse complement strand
GGGGGGGAGGGGGGGAAGGAGCTGCCGGCCCACGGCCGCGTTCCCACGGGCGGGCACCCCCGTGATGCCTCCCCACCCCACGGTGCCCACCGCTCCCGGGTTAAACAGCCTCTTATTTAGCAGGAAAACACGAAACAAAACCCCTTTCCCCTCACTTTCCGCGGCGTGGACGGGGGTTTTTCCCAGCAGCGCAGCCACCCGCACCCTTAGGGATGTTATTTTTAGTCGGTAATTCATCAATTTCCCCTCTCCAAACACCTCATCCCCCCTTTTATCCAGCCGGAGAACCCCCAACCCCGAAGCATTTTCCACTTAATGCATCGCGGCGAGCGCGCCCTCTCATTTCCATCAGGTGCCCGAGGCCGGCCTGATGGGCACACGCGTTCCACAGGGAAAACAAACCCCGCGACCGTGTGGCGTAGCCTCATCCCGAGGTTTATTCCCCC
>NW_008237227.1:218926-222019 GCF_000691975.1 Corvus brachyrhynchos | reverse complement strand
TGTCAGGATAAAAGAGGGGAAAACAAAAATAAATAACCCCATCGTCTGCTCCGGGCGGGTAATTCGGGGCCGCTTGGCGCGGAGGCTTGGCCTGGGCTGGGAGGTGGGGAAGGGATTTGGCCCGGGATTGCTGCTGGGGTATTAATTTGGAAATGACGGGGGGGTTGGAAATGCTGTTGTGTAATTGAGGCTTACGGGGGGGGAATGGCTCGTGCCCGGCATCACGTGTGCCGGAGTGGGATTTCGTCTTCGGCAGGGATCGCACACTCCCTTACCTTCAAAAATCCATCCAAACGAGCTGCCCAGAAATACCCAGGTGTGACATTTCGAAGCTAAACCTCTTCAGCAGCCTCGGGTTGGGCTGCCGGGGACTTTGGAAGAGGGATGGAGCCAGAAATTGGGAGTTTGGGGCCGTAGTACAGAGCCAGGGCTCGACCTTTACCATGTAGCAGGGGATGTAAACAAGGAATTCATCTTTAAATTCTCCCGTCGGGGCTCGGGTGCTCCTGCTTTTCCTCCCAAGTTTTATAATTAGAAAAAAAGCCATTTAACCAGCCCAGAAATAAATACTGATTTATTTTACATCGCTCTGTGTTCAGCTGGCTCCAAGTTTTCTATTCCCAAGTTTCTTCCGATTATCGAGATCTAATTTAAGCTGATATCTTTTTATGCCCAGCTCAAGAAATCTACCCTGCTTTATATTAATATCCCCAGTCTGGGGGGCTGTGCCCTGACTCAGTAGATTATAGATTTTATTTTTGTAATGTGATTTTCGGCAGGGAACGGAGACTCACGTGGTTGTGTTTATATCCCCCCCCTCCTTTAAATTTGTAGAAAATCCAATTTTTATGGTCGTGGTTGAGTCCTGGAGAGACGCTGGGATTTCAGAGAGTGAAATGGTAAAAATCTCCTTGTGACTGAAATGAATTTGGGGGTTATTGGGGTTGGGGAACCCGAGCTGCGTTGGCTCTCACCCCGGTCAGTCCTGCGTCACGGGGATGTGAGGAGGTGCCGATGCCCAGCGCTTCCCTCCATGCCCGACTTCACCTGGAATGCTTAATTTTTATATTAAAATCTAGCACAGATCTGGGTTATCAATATATTTATATACCTATAAATACATTTGGATAAGGAGCGGGCTGGAAAACCCCTGGGACATCTGGCCACGGGAAGGAGGGAAGGGAATTCCTCGAGGGGAGGTGCTGGCAGAGGGGATGTTTCTGTTTCTCCGAAGGCAGGAATTAGATGTGACAGCGGTGGGAAGGAGCCTGAATCCTGCCCAGTCCATCCATTCACCTCCCACGAGTTTAAAACCAGCTCTTCTGCTGCCATCCCGATGATCTGGGCTCCTGCAGGAGGGATCCAACAGCCTCACAGTTGTTTTTTTCCCCTTGTATATGTTGGATTGTGCCTCGGGGAATTAAAGAAAAAAAAAACCACTTTATTTTTTAATCAACATTTTCTATTTTTAAGTTTTTTTTAAATTGATTTTAAACTCAGCAGGAGCAGGGAATACTTTTATTTGCTTGAAGCAGTCCCACTCCACGAGTATTTTGCTCTTGGAGCGTGGCCGTGGGGAAAGCAGCAGCATCTTCCCCCTTAAAGATTGGTTGTATATCCCTACAATCGTTAAAAATCGTGTTAATGGAAAAGAAAGAAAAGAAAGAACATACAAAGATAGATAAAAAGAAAGAGCATTTAAAAAAAAAAATCAGGATTGGTTGTGAAAAATGAGAAGTAAAACTCGGCTACCCCAGTGCTGACTGTTATACAAGAATTGGATAAAAATGAGGAGTTTAAAAAGTAGCAGATCTCCAGTTATTGTCCTCAAACCAGTCCCGTTTTGGGGGTTCTGGTTGGGAAGGTGCCTTTTAATTTCTGTTTCTGCCGTCATTGTCAGAAATGTGAAAGGAAAGCACGTGGGAGATGGGAAGAGCAGGGAGAGGAGCCTGGAAATCACTGTGATGTGAAATGATTATCTAGAAATATCTCATTATGTGTCAAACTCGGGTGGTTTTGCCCCAGAGGAAGGTGGCAGGAGGGGGAGTGGTGCCAGTGCCTGCCCGAGGGGCTTTGCTGGGGGTCATTTTATGGCATTTCCTCCCGTTTCAAAAAGAATTACCCTTAAATAATTCTCTTTTGAGCATCAACTCAATTCTCATTTCGTCGTGGTTTTGCTTTATTGATTATTTACTTATTTCCCTGTGTTTTTCAACCCATAAATGCTGGTGATGTTAAGGCTGGGGATAAACATCCAGGCCCTTTGTTCTTCCTCTGGGCACCCCATCTTTGCTTTCCTTATCAATAATTGCCTGTCGTTAGTGAGATGCTTAATTAGGAGAGAGGAGTTCCCGTGCACACCAGTTGCTTTGGCAGGAAAAGCCCCTGGAACCTCCCCAGGTGTGTCTGGAAATGCACACGGGGAGCAGAATATTGAATTTGGGGTGCTAAAAGTGGGGCTGCTCTCAGTCCTAGTCCTGTATCCTTAAAGAGAGATATTTTGAAACTTTTAGCATCTTACAAATTGATACAAATTAATAATGTATGGTGGTGTGTTTCAAGTATTTGGTAGCTTTTATGTAGATACAAAAAAAAGATATTACCTGTATAAAAACAGTATATAAAGGCTACTTTATATATATATTTATATGTATAAAAATATACTCCTAATACATATTTTTATATGAGATATATGGACCAGATGAGCTCTAAAGGTCCCTTCCAACCCAAACTATTCTATGATTCTATATTTATGTAAGTTGATATGAAACATTTATAAAAATATATTCGATTACATAAAATGCACAAAATACTCCTATATAACATTTTATAAGACGTATTTCTATACAAAAAAGAGACTTTTTATATATAAATATATTTATGTATAGACATACATATGAAGTTGCCAGGGCAATGCTGGTCACATCCAGGATGGGAAACCCCCCTCCTGCTGCCCACTGGATGTGTGCCCAGTGTCCCAGAGGTCTGGGATGTTCCCAATGGAGCTGGCCAAGAGAATCCCCTTGGAGCTGATCCTTTCCCAGACTCCAGCGCTGGCTCTGGCGAGGGGCGACGCTGGTGCTGTTTTTATTT
>NW_008237227.1:210276-218909 GCF_000691975.1 Corvus brachyrhynchos | reverse complement strand
TTTTATTTTATTTTATTTTATTTTATTTTATTTTATTCTATTTTATTCTATTTTATTCTATTTTATTTTATTATCTGTTTGCAGGTGTGGGTGAACTGGGAGTTGGTGGTGTTTGAGTTTTGGTTTTCTTTAGTTTCCTTTCCACTTGGGTCTTTGCTTCCATGAATTTTCTGTCCTTTCTTTCCCCCCATTTCTTTTCCTCAATTTCCTTTCCCTGCTTTCTTTTGCCCCCTTCTTTTTCCTCCCATTCTTTCCCCCCTTCTTTTCCACCTTTTTTCTTCTTTTCCCCCATTCTTTTCTTCCCCTTTCTTCCTCCCCTTTTCTTTCCTTTTTTTCTCCCCGCCTTCTTTCTCCCCTTTCTTTTCCCCTTTTTTCCCCTTTTCTTTTCCCCTCTTCTTTCCCCCCTTCGTTTTCCCTCCTTTCCCCCTTTCCCCCACCTTCCTTTCCTTCTTCTTTTTTCCCTTATCTTTTTTCCCCTTTCCTTCTTTTTTTCCCCTTTTTTCTTTTCCCTTTTCCCTCCTTTATTCCCCATCTCTTCTTTTCCCCCTTCTTTTTCCCTCCCTTCTCCCTTTCCCCCCACCTTTCCCCTCTTCTTTTTTCCCTTCTTTTTTCCCCTTTCCTTTTTTCTCCCCTTTTTTCTTTTCCCTTTTCCCTCCTTTATTCCCCATCTCTTCTTTTCCCCCTTCTTTTTCCCTCCCTTCTCCCTTTCCCCCCACCTTTCCCCTCTTCTTTTTTCCCTTCTTTTTTCCCCTTTCCTTTTTTCTCCCCTTTTTTCTTTTCCCTTTTCCCTCCTTTATTCCCCATCTCTTCTTTTCCCCCTTCTTTTTCCCTCCCTTCTCCCTTTCCCCCCACCTTTCCCCTCTTCTTTTTTCCCTTCTTTTTTCCCCTTTCCTTCTTTTCCCCCTTCTTTCTTTTTTCTTTCCCCTTCTTTCTTCCCCCCTCCTTTCTTTCCCCCCACCCCTCCCCTTTCTGTTTTCCCCTCCTTTTTTCCCCTCTCCTTTTTTTCCCCCCCTCCTTTTTTTTACCACCTTCTTTCCCCACTCCTCTTCCCTCTTTTGTTTTCCCCCCTTCATCTGCCGGGGCGGTGACAGATGGGCCGCGATTCCCGATTCCCGTCCGTCCCTATTGTTGATCCATCGCAGCTCCGGGGGCTGGAGCGCTCCGGTGCCTCCGCAGGACGAGGCCGGGGGGGCTTTACCAACGAGGGATTTTAATTCCTTAAGAGCGTCAGGGCAAAGCCCCCAGGCTGGGAGGGGAACTGGAGCAGCAGCAGCCTCCACGCTCCTGGCAACTGGTGGAAACTGGGGCAGCTCTTTAATGCTCATCCAGCGCTCACAGAGCTGCTGCTCCGCAGGATCTGCTGCTGGGTGGGCTTGGGTGACAGCAAAACTCCTCCAGGACAACGCCAGGAGACCCAGAAAATAGATATAATAATGAGCAATCACAAATCCAACAGCCACTTCCCCCCCCCAGCCACTTCCTTCCCTGCCCGGTCAGGGGACTGTGGCTGGCTCGGGCTCCGAGCTGCTGGGTCTGGAAAATTCAGCTGGGACAGAGTTTGGTCCCTGCCTGATGATGGGAATCATTTTTTTGTAGATGTTTCCTTGCCTGGGACAAACATTTCATAAAGCAGGCAGAGCCCCCACTGGGTTTTCAGCATGTTTTCCCTTTGCTTTTTTCCCTAGTTCTCTTGAAAACTGATTTTTATGGAAAACAGGAGGTGGCAGAGAGTGTTTTCTCTGCCCTCAGTGCTGATCCGAGGTGGAAGGTGATAAAATCCCTTAAGCTTTATTATAGGAAGATATTACAAAGCTTGAGTAGGAAAAAAATCCATGTTTTTTAGGGCAGAGAGTGGTGAAGCCATCCTTTGTATTCCATTATATTAATTATATACCATTATATATTATTTTTCTTTATTATTGTTTGGTATTACTGTATAGTATTATATTGCTATATTAATTTTTTGAGGTTTTTAAATTATATTTCAGGGCTGATATTTAAGCCAGCTTGCTTCTGGTTCCCAAATTCTTGTGGGAGACAAAGCCCCTCTGGAGCTTCCCCTTGACTAAGGGGTGGTTGGGTGATCTGTGGGGCCAGCAGGGAAGATCCAGGGATCCATTGTGGATGTTGGGCAGGGAGCTGCTGGCATTTCACACCTTCGTGTTGTTTTCCCACTCGTCCTTCTGTGTCCCTGGATTTCAAGAGGGTTGTTACCTACTGTTTCCCTGGAAGCTACAGGAGGGCAGGAAGCCAGGCTGGAAAAAGTGGGGGGATGTGCCAAAACCCCCTCAATCCTCCTGATTCTGGGGAATAAACCCTAAGTTTTAAGGCTTTTCTGTTTTACTGCCTGGTTTCAGCAAGCGCAGGTAGCAGGCACGTGGCAGCGGGGATGCTGGCAGGCGTGGATGGCTGGGGGCTTTTCCATCCCCTTTCCCTGCAGGATTGTGATGTCAGCCCTGTGATTCTGCTCTAATGGATGCCTGAAATGACACACAGCTCCGTCCTGGATTATTTCATGAGCCCACTTTACCTCCTCACTCACTGCTTGATCCTCCCTGTGCTGCCGGCAGCTCCCGGTACCCAAACCCCAGCTCTGGGGTGGAAGAGTTGCTTCCTCCTCGAGCTGCTGGTGAGCAGGACCACTTTGGGATCAATTTAGAAGGGGAAAAAAACAGGTGAACCTGGTTTCTTTAGCCCTTGAAGCTGGTGAGGCAGCGAGGTGGGTGTGTGGAGGTAGGGAAGAGCCAGAGGGATGCAACTCTCTGGGTTATCCGAGGGCACTTGCTACAGCAGAGCCAGTTGCATCACACACTTGAGTGTTTTTCTCCCAGCTGGTTATTAGGATTTCTTTTATTTTTTAAATCCCCACCAGTCTGCTGCAAAACAGGGTGGGTGAAACGTGGCTGCTGTGCCCTCATGAGCTCCTGTGCCGGCGTTTTGTGCGTGCCCTGGAGTCAATCCCTGGGGTTTGGGAGAGCGGGGAAAATGAAACTAGAGTCAGAATCAGAATAAAAATCAAAATAAAGGGGGTTTCTGGCTCAAAGTTGCCCCCGGGAGTGGTGTTGGTGAAGAATGGCCCATTCCCCAGCCCTGGGAATAACACATCCATCCGTCCTGGCTCTGGATGTACATGCCTGACTCCATCAGTGATGGCTGTGTGTGGTCCAGCACTGCTTCCACCAGGTGTGCGATTCCAAGAGCCATAAACACACCCAATAGGAATAATAACCTTATTTTAAATGCTGAGTGGTGATGCTGAGCTGCTGGGAATGCTGCCCGTGGGAGCTGAAGCCTGAGTGCCATTCGGGTGTCTTTAGATGCCCTGCACCAGTTTGGACGGATGCTGGAAGTGGGAATATGCCGCAGTGTCCCATTGGGAAGTGGGGTTATGTGGCACCTCGCTTGTGATCCTTCTGTTTGGGTGTTCTGGGAGGTGGGCCAGGAGGGGTGAGGCAGCACCTTGGGAGACCAGGGCTGCTGTGATATCTCCCCTGGCATCTGCCTTGGCAGAGGAGTAGGGAAATTATGGCCCTGGAGCAATCCAATTCCAGGCAGGGCTTTTCCAGGAGTGGCAAAGGGACCGTGTCCAGCCGTTGTGCTGGTTCCTTTTGGATGTGCCCCTTCCAAATGCCATGTGTCCCCTGGGCTCCTGGGCTTTGGTGACAGGTGGGCTGAGCCAAATGAGCCCCAAAAGGAGAGCGGCTCCTCCGTGGTCCAGCCTGGGGCATCCCGATGGTTCCCACACTGGGAGAGGAGGATGGCTGCAGGGATGCTTTGGCTGGGAGCTGAGCAGTGGCACCTTGGGATGAAGGTTGGTTTGGGTCTGGGAGGTGGTGGGAGCGACTGGGCAGCGTGTCTGGCTCTCTCTGGTGGTTTGAGACTCGCAGGGATTTGTTCAGGCACTCCTGCCTCACTGTGTGGCACCCATCATCCCAGGAGTGGGATGTGTCTCTTGGAGCTGGCAGGAGCGGTCTCCTGGGAGCTGAGTATCCAGGCAGGACCTGGGCATCTTAAAATAGCCCCTCTGGGAAATGCTGGTGGGTTTTAAAAATGAAACATATCCCATTTTCTGGAGTGGTCCCTGTGGAATGTTTGTACTGGGAACAGCGTCGGCCACGGACGGGTGACAAGGGCAGGAGAAGGGCTCAGGCTGTTGGTGAACAGAGCAGGATCACCACTGCCAGGGTCTCCCTTGGGCCGGCTCCTCCTTCCTGCCGTGGGTGGTCATGGCTGGGGGTGGGGTAGGACAAACCCTGCTCCTTCCCTCACAGGGATTCTGGGATTCCCAGCTGGGAAATCCCTGGTGGCAGCTGGGGACAGGAGCCTTTTCCTGAGCACGCCTGCTCAGCTGGATCCCAGCGCAGGGTTTGTTGTCCCACTGACCATCCCTGGCTGAGCAGCCCCAGGAGATACCAGGCTCCCTGGTGGTCTCACCTGCTTGCCCATGGTCCTTCTCATGGGATGAGCTGTGGGGTTTGTCTTGCCCTCACAAACCAGATTTCAAAAACCATCCTTTTCCCTGCCTTTTCCTCGCTGGCCCCAGTGTCTGGCCCCAAACTACCTGAGGAACTCTTTATCTGCCAAAATTGTTGGCAGGGGCTCAGGGTTTGTGAGAGCATGAGTTGTGAGAGCAAGGACCAGAGCTGGAAGGTCTTGTTTCCCAGCAGCTGAAGTTTGTTGGTGGGATCAGGTTGTCGATGTCTTCTTCCACCTCCTCCTGCCTCCTTGTCCTGCAGGATTTGGCCCAAGGCTCCTGGGTGTTGGTGGCCATCAGCTGGGACTGCTTCTGCGTTCCCGTGGAACTCCCAGGCTGGTGGGACCTGTCCTTCCAAGCATCCTCCTTGAACTCATCCCAGGGAAAAGGAAAGCTTCACAAAACCAGCTTCCAGCTGCTGATCAGCTCCTGAAACCTGGCTCTGTGTGTGGGCATGGGGAAACTTGGTCAGGAAAGCCATCCCTGGTGCTGGGAGGGGTGGTCCAGCTGTGCTCTGCTCAGAGCGTTGGAGCTGGGCTAGGTGAGAACATAGGACAGTGCTGTGCTTGGAGCTGACTGGCTCCAGGCAGGCTTGGGAATGCTGATCTGGGTGGCTCGTGGATGAGCTCGTGGCTTGGCTAGATCCTGCATGGACGGGGCTCTCACTGCCCAAGCACATCTCACAGCCAGGCTGGGGGGATGTTTGGGGGCTGCTGCCCTTGGCAGTGCTTCCTGTGCAGCCACAGCCAGGTGGGGAATGAAGCCATGGCCAGATTGGGAAGGCAACCACAGTTTGGGAATGCAAGCATGGCGACACTGGGAATGAAACCATGTCCAGGTTGGGAATGGCACCACAACCAGGCTGGGAGTGAGCCATGGCCAGGCTGTCATGTGAGTTTGGAAGTGCCACTGGACAAGCTTGGGTGTGTTTGCCATCTCCAAGCTGGGGCCTCCAAGGATATTTATTTGGGTTTCCCCAAGGAAAGCAGCCCCATGTTGCTGGGAAGTGGTGGGCCTCAGCTGGATGTACTTTTGGAGAGCTCCCCTCAAGGTAGATCAGGGCAGGCCATGGTGGGGCTGGGGGTCCCGTTCCCAGCCCCGAGCAGCGTGGGCAGGGCTGTCCACGCATCCTGGTGTGGTCATGACTCTGCAGAGGCTCCTTTCAGGAGGTTTCCTTGGAAACCTGACAGCCAGCATGAGGAGGGAGCGTTCCAGAGAGCTTCAGCGCCTGTGGTGACCAGGGCAAAGCTGGGAGAAATGACTTTCCCTGGGGATGAGCTGCCCTGGCTCGGCGTGGGAAAGTGGGATGCTTTGGAAAGCTGTCAACAGCTGCTGTCTGATTCCCAGAGAGGCTTTTCCCTCCGCCCTGAGGTGCCTGCAGACCCTAACCCAGGGCTTTGTCTTTGCAGGAGCAGGAAGATCCAGATCCGAAACATCCCCCCCCACCTACAGTGGGAGGTAAGAAGTGGCTGATCCCAGAAACGTCCCGTTCATCTCCGCCTCAGGCAGCGTGAGCTGTGCTGCTGGAGCACGTGGTCTGCACATGGGCCACCCTGTAACTTCCCAGTAACCTCAGGAGGGAGCATGAACTGGGCTCCAGCTCCTGCCTGCTTGTGGGTAGCAGAGCTGTGGGCCAGCTTTGAGCGGTGGGCCAGCTTTGGGATGATGGGATGCAGGTGGGTGGAGGCACTGGAGTGGTTGGGTGGTGCTGGACGGTGTTTGTGGGTGGAGTGGGCTCTTGCCCTGCCTGCTTGGGGCCTCACCTGCCTGGTTTGCTGCTCTGTCCCCAGGTGCTGGATGGCCTCTTGGCTCAGTACGGCACGGTGGAGAACGTAGAGCAAGGTAAGATGGTCCAGCGTGGTCCTCATCCCTGCAAAATTCCCAGCGCTGCTCCCCAGCTCTGCCCAGGCTCCAGGAAGCTCACTGGGATGAAACCTGATTATCCCAGTAGCACTGGTCTGAAATGGGTTTCCCTTTGAACACAAACCCTGCTGGTGGAGGTGGGGCTACCTGTCCAGTGGTGCGATGTCTTGGGCCACCCATCCTTCATCCCTGGGAATGCTCCTGGTCCCTGAAAAATGGAAAAAACTATTATCCCTGCAAGCAAAAATGAGCTGAGTGTAGCTTGGGATCCACTGGTGGGTCAGGGATGTCCAGCCTTGCATCCTGCTTGGATCCAGCCCAGTCCTGCAGTGCCCAGGCGTGCCATGGGACAGGCATCTCCCTCCCCCCATCCCAGCTGTAGCCCCCTCCGGAGCGTGCCGGGAGCAGCCGTGACACCTCTCCCATCCCTGCTCCAACTCTTCCTTCTCTTGCTCCCCGCAGTGAACACAGACACAGAAACTGCCGTTGTCAACGTGACCTACGCCACGAAGGAAGAGGCAAAAGTGTGAGTGGGGTTTGTTTGGCTTTGCCCGTAATTTCACACCACGCCAGCTTTCCCAAGGAATCCCAGCTATTTTCCAGGCTTCTCTAAGCTGTCCCACCACTGGGCTGTCTTCTGCCTTCTCCCCTGGCATGGGAGATGGGGTAATACAAATCAGGGGTTATTTCAGAAGGGGAAGGGTCGTTCCAAGCAAAAGGTTTTATTCCAGGCTTGTAGAGACGTCAGCCCTGTGCTGGAGACCAGCCCTAGGAGCAAATATTGAGCTTATTATTATTATTAGTGGCCAGGGTGTTTTTGATATGATCAAGAGTAGATCCCAGGCCCCGGAGAGCTTTTGTGAGTCCATTTGTTGATGGACATTCCACCAGCTTCCCATCTGAGTTGACCCATCATGGCATTGGGTAAGTGAGGACAGAGATGGGGACAGTGATCTGCTGGTCCAGGAGGGCAGAGGCGAGTCCTTCTTGTGCGTCCAGCCTCGGCTGGATGTGCTGTGGACCACAGATAAACATGACATGAGTGTCTTAGAATCATGGAGTTCCCTGAGCTGGAAGGGACCCACAATGATCACTGAGTCCAAATCCTGGTCCTGCACAGGACAGCCCCAAAAATCCCACCGTGGTCTTGGCATGTGTGGCAATAAAGGAACACTAAGAGTTTCCCCAACACAGCAGTGCTCAATGCTTTGGGATAAGAGGCCTTTTTGAACTCAGGAAAGGGATGATGAAGCTGCAGAAGTCCTCAGAGGACGTGGGGTTCAGGCTTGGCAAGGAGCTGCTTGTGATCTGTCAGTAGCCAAAGTGGGATGTGGGAAAGCTGAAGCTGGCACTGGCATGGCCGGACATCGCTGCTGAGCAGGGGCTTGGGGAGTGAAGAGTCCCAGTGCTCCCTCCCAGCCTCATCCAGCCAGGAAGGGAGTTGGGGTTCCCAACAGAGGGGGCACCACGTGCTGCATCCTTCTCCCTGGAGCAGCGGTGGTGGCTCGGAGCTGCCCTTGTCACCTTTTCCATGTCCAAAAAACCTGTGAGACCATTCCCATGCTGTGTGGTAGCTTCTGGCAAGGACTTTGCCCTGGTGCAGGGGCAGGTCCCTGAGCTGCTGTCCCACCTCTGCTGGCAGGAGAAGTCATGTGCCAGCTTTGGCATGACCCATGTGGAAGGGGACGATGTCCCGCCACGTTATGGGGCTTGCTCCTCATGGGAAACGTGTGGGGCTCTGGCTTCCCATGGCCACCTTCTCCAGACTGGGGAGGGAGGAAGACACAGGTTGGGAAGAGCCCTTGTTCTATGTGTGGTGGGGGTACTGGAGAGGACCCCATCCCCGGGGAGCCCCCTCACCACCGCCCGCATCTCCCTGCCTTGCAGAGCAATAGAGAAGCTGAGCGACCACCAGTTTGAGAACTATTCCTTCAAGATTTCCTACATCCCGGATGAAGAGGTGAGCTCCCCTCCGCCCCCTCAGCGATCCCGCCGCGGGGGCCACTCTTCCAGGGAGCGGGGCTCCTCCCCGGGGGGCTCCTCGCAGCCCAAACAGCTCGATTTCCCACTGCGGATGCTGGTGCCCACGCAGTTTGTTGGTGCGATCATAGGAAAGGAGGGCTTGACCATAAAGAACCTTACTAAGCAAACCCAGTCCAAGTAAGTACTTCCAATGGTTTTGTTTCCTTCTGTAGGGTGCTGTAGGTCCCAGCTCGGGTTCTCCCTGCACTGGGGGCTTTGGAGTGCCAGCCACTGCTGATTTCTTGGGGTGCAGCCTTCAGGGGGTGGTGGCAGA
>NW_008237227.1:189112-210212 GCF_000691975.1 Corvus brachyrhynchos | reverse complement strand
GCTGGAAAAGGCCTGGGATGAGTTCCTAAAGCCTCATGAGAACAGCTGGGGGTGAGGCTTTAGGGAGAAATGGCAAGTTTGGGGATAAAATCCTAAAGGGGAATCCTCGGTGCAGTGGTCTTTGTCCTTGGGATTTGCTCATCCTGCAGCATCCCGTATGGGCTAGAGCTGTTGAGGGGAGAGGGATGCTGTGGGAGCCCTGCCACGAGAAGGATGGCTTTTGTAACTGTTTGAAGCCTTTTTCAGCTATTAACGTGTTTATTTTTGAACTAAAAAAAGGAAAAAAACCAAAAAGTGGGATTGTCGTGCCAAAGTTTTCCATGTTTCTCATGTTGCTGTTCTCCTGATCTCACTGCTCATTCTCTGCATGGTTTTCCTGCATGGTTTGTTCCTGCCCAGGTGTGTTTGTGTTTAACCCAAAGCTGTCTTCTCCTGTGCTCATCATCCTGAACCTGGTGATCCCATGGGATGTAGGACTCCTGTCCCAGAGCATCCTAGTTCTCAGAGGAGATTTTAGAGGCAAATCTTTGCTAGTAGTGTGGCTGGAGGTAGAAAGATGGGCCAAACCCTGGCACTGGGTTGGCAGGAAGAGGTTTGTACGGAAAGGGGGCAGAGGAGTAGGGAGAGGAGCTCTTGGAGCCCAGCTTGCCCCAGGGCGTGGCCACCTGGTAGCCATGAGCAGATCCTGGTTGGCCGCAAGCTCTTCTTCTCCAGGTGAGTCCTGGTGGGAGATGAGCAGCAGGTGTAGCTGCATCCTCACCACCCAAGACTGGAATTTGCCCTTTCCGAGCCCTAAGCCTGGCAAGGAAGGTGGGAAGGTGCTGGTTTCTCCCAACCACGAAGCCAAACGCTGTTGCTTGGAGCAGTTTCTGCCACTGAATTGTCCCTCCTTGTGGACGAAGACCCGGTGCCGTGGAGGAAGGCCATGCTCAGTGCTCTCCCCTGCCCTACACATAGTGGGGCACTACCTCTGCTCAGGTTTGGGCGAAGGGGACCTCAAGAATCCGTCCCAGGCAGCCACAGGAGCCCCTGTCCTTCAGCTTGGGTGTTATCTCACACTCCATCCCTGCCCGGGCCACCCTCATCCACCGGTGTGATGATCCGAGGGTGACATCCTGTTGCCCGGTCCCTGCTCCTCCCCAGAGCAACACTGGGTTCTGGATTCCTCTGGTCACGTTGGATTTCATCCCTAGTTCCACACAGAGAGATCCCAGAGATGCTTCTGAGCCCCGCGGAGCGAAACTGTCCCCAGGCTGAGCCATCTTCTTCTTGAAGAAGCCCAGACCAAGACCCCAGCCCAGCAGGTGACCTTCCACAGCCCTTGGAACTCCATGAGGAGAGGATCATGGCTACCCAGCAGCCATGGGACTGCGATAACCCTACAGGCACACTGTATTGTCCACCTGGAGAGGGCTGTGCCTCGTGGCAGCCATTCCCTGACGCGTTCCCAGCACCCCGTGAGGTCTCTTGGAGGCTTTTCCTGCTGCACCATAGGCAAACCTTGTCCCCCCATCCCTGGTCATCCCTCCCGGCAGCACCTGGTGATGGGGTGAGGGTGCTGAAGGTCCCTTCTCCATCCTCCTGTTGGAATGGAGCAGTTCAGCAGTGGCACTGGGATGTGCTGGGAGGTCCAGAGCTCTCTCTTCTCCAGCTCTCTGGGGGGGGTACGTGCCTCCTTCTTCTTCTCTCTGGCGAGTGAGCTCGTGCCCACACATCCAGACGTGGGATGGGTTGGTCAGCCAGGAACCTGTCTTGTGCCCCTCTCTAAGGCTTGTCCAAGGTCCTCATCACCTCAGTGCCTCCATCCAGGCCTTTCGTGGCGCTTGGTCCCTCTCTGGCATGACGGCTCTGCTGTGTCCTCATCTCCACCAGCCTCAGCTGCTCATGCGTCCAAGGAGCTGCGTGGCTCCCATCTATGGGGTTTGTTGGGATTCCTCATTGATTCCCCCTACCTTGGGAGCACCAGCCTGGTCTGTCATCGCCTCACGTGGCCATCATGACGTGTTCACCCTGCCCCCGGCGAAGGGGCGGCAGCAAGTGTCCCTGTACCTGCTGGGAACGGATCCTCCAGGCCAACCTGAGGGAGCACCTCAGAGGGCGTCACTCAGCACACGGCTGGGTCACCACGGGCTGTCGACGTGGCCAGAGGGTGCCAGTGTTTCCATCATCGCTTTGCATGGTCCACTCAGCACCAGTCTCCTGCCTGAACAGCTCCAACTGAAGCCACGGGAGATCTGCAGAGATGAAGCCTACGAAGGGAATCACGCTCTGTCTTCGCTCCCTGCTCAGTGCTTGGATGGAACCACTCTGGGGCCCCTTTGGAGCGGGTGGGGTTGGCTCTGCCCTTTTCTCGGGGAAGGCTCACCCAGCTGCTCCCCTTCCACCGTCCTCCGTGTTCCAACGTGCTGGTTCTTGAGCTCCTGGAAGAGTTGACCTGTGCAAACCCACCGGGACCCTGCAGCGTCCCAGTGTGGCACTGTGTGGTGACTCTGCCCTGCAGCCCTTGGCCTGGCACATGCAGCAGCACCCTGGATGATCCCGGTCGGGACGGGACGTCGGAGACATGGCCAGAGGGCACCCACCGTGTCGGAGCTGAGCGCCGGCAGCATTCTGGAGTGGCTGAGCTGCCACTACCACACCTGCTCGGAAGATCTGACCCTGGCTGCAGCAGTGACAGGGACACCAAGGTGGTGGCCGATGGCAGGATGGCCGCACAGCATCACCCTCCGGTGGGAAGAGCGCACGGACTCGTGCGGAGAAGACGGAAAGGTTCTTCCCCCTGTTGTCCAAGGCGCGTGGTTGAGGTGCGGGAGTCTCCTACCCTGCTTTCCTCTCTCCCTCTCTCTCAGGGCTTTGCCAGGTACGGTTGAGCGTGAGGAGCGAGCTGGAGGCCGTGCCTCCTCCCGCCATGAGCTGAGGGAGGACCAGAGGAGTAGAGCACGGTCCCTGCCGGTGCGCACGGGAGCCTTCTGGTCTCCCCTGGAAGGGCGTGAGTACCAGCGCTGTTGTTGCCGGGTGCCTCCGTGTCGTGACAGACGCTGCCCATGGGTAAGTGCTCTCTGTCCCGAAGGACGTGGTCGCTGGACAGCCTCGGGTGTTGTGCAGAGAGAGGCAGAGGTCGGAAGGGACCTCTGGAGGCCTCTAATCCGGTCTCCTGCTCCAAGCGGGACTGGCATCAGAGATGATAGACCAGGTTGCTCAGGGCTTTGTCCAGTTGAGGATTTGTTCTGCCCCCTTGATGCATTGGTTGATGTTGTGACACCCCTCAGCTTCCAGGACCTTGGGTCCTACAGGCGAACGCGGCCCAAATCTGATCCAAACCACCCGAAACCAAACACTGCCTGGGCTTGTGTGAGCCGGGTGATGGTAGATGCACCTGAGACCCAGGTTCACCCCAAAGCTTGAGCAAGTGTTGAAATGAGTTTTTCTCAGCTCCTGAGCTCTCAAAACCCTCTGTGTGACACCAGACCCATCTCAGGGGCTCCTCTCTGCTGGTTGTTTCGCCGCAGGGTTGACATCCATCGGAAGGAGAACGCCGGCGCTGCCGAGAAGCCCATCACCATCCACGCCACGCCGGAGGGGTGCTCGGAAGCGTGCCGCATGATCCTGGATATCATGCAGAAGGAGGCTGACGAAACTAAATCGTGAGTGCTCCTGGCTCAGCCAAAAGTGTGGTGGGAAATGGTGGTGGTGGTCCTTCTTTCCACCACATTCTTAGTACCTGTGGCTGGAAATTTCTATTTCCTGCCTGGCTGAACCTTTAGATTTTTTTTTTTTTTTTAAATTCCATTTTAGAGCAGAAGAGATTCCCTTGAAAATCCTGGCACACAACAGCCTGGTGGGGAGGTTGATTGGCAAGGAGGGCCGCAACCTCAAGAAGATTGAGCAGGACACGGGCACAAAGATCACCATCTCCCCGTAAGTTCTTGTCACAGGACCAGGGGCAGTGGCTTCCCACTGCCAGAGGGCAGCGTTAGATGGGATACTGGGAAGAAGTTCTTCCTTTTGAGAGTAGTGAGGCCCTGGCACAGGGTGCCCAGAGAAGCTGGGGCTGCCCGTGGATCCCTGGAAGTGTCCAAGGCCAGGTTGGAAAGGGCTTGGAGCCTCCTGGGCTAGTGGAAGGTGTCCCTGTCCATGGCAGGGGCTGGAACTGGATGCGCTTTCACGTCCTTTCCAACCCAAACCATTCCATGATGCCATGATGAAATGATTCCGTGAAATCCTGGCGAACACCAGGCCACCCCATTCCATCCAACATGGTACAAGCAGTGCTGGAGCCAAAAAACAGAGCAGCTGTGTCCTCCCATGTGCATTCCCCATCCCAGGTGGATGTTCCTCATCCCACGTGGATGGCGGTGGCAGGCAGAGGGCATGTGGTTCTCACATGGTCTCGGGGGGGAACCCTCAGCTGTGATTTGAGTTTTTCTGGGGTTTTTCTTGACTTGAAGAAGGAGTGTAACCGTGTCTCTGGATTTTTCCCATGGGGCAGGTTGCAGGATTTGACCATCTACAACCCTGAGCGCACCATCACGGTGAAGGGCAGCACGGAGGCCTGCTCCAACGCCGAGGTGGAGATCATGAAGAAGCTGCGCGAGGCCTACGAGAACGACGTGGTGGCCGTCAATGTAAGCTCAGCCCTGCCACCAGGGCTGCTCTGGCTGCAGGTGGCCAGATGAGAACTCAGAGTGGAGGTCAATGTGTTACAACAAGGGTTGGGCCTCGCTCATCACATCCACACTGTGTTGAGAAGCCCAGGACTCCACCTTTCACACCTTTCTCCGTGTCTTTCCTTTCCCAGCAACAGGCCAACCTGATCCCAGGACTGAACCTCAGCGCTTTGGGCATCTTCTCCACAGGGCTGTCCATGCTCCCGTCCACCCCAGGGGCCCGAGGGGCTGCAGCTGCCACCCCGTACCACCCCTTTGCAGTAAGTGTGAGATGTTCCTGGTGTCTGGAGTGTCCTGCCAGAGCTGTTGGGTTTGGGTGGACACCGTAGCTGTAGGAGCCACCTCATGGGAGCTCTGACTCTCAGCCATTTGGGGAGGATGCTCATCACAGCAGCAAAGTGGAGAGGACAGGGAATGGAGGTGGCTTGTCCCTGCTTGAAGATCAGCTGCATCCCTGTGTTGTGCTGAGCTGGGTTTCACCAGTGTTTAAGGACCGGCTGTGTCCCAAGGGTGCTGCTCTCTGAAGAGAGCATGGAAAAGCCATGTAGGTGGTCTTCAGTCCTGACCCCAAGCCCACCACTGGGTTGTGATGGTATGGAGTGGGTTGTGCCCTGTGGGTCTGGTCTTGGTGGCCACCAGAGCCCCCTCGTGTGGCCACAGGGCGTGCAGGGGACAAGCAGCCGCCCTGTGCATCCACTGCCATCAGTGGATCCCTGCCCTCGCATCCAGGGGTCTGTGCTCGTAGGGAGCCAACCTTCACCCCACCTCACAGGGGAGGGTTCTCCTCCTTCTTGGGGTGCTGAAACCTGGGCAAGGATGTTCACAACCCCTGAGGTGACAGTGGGCAGGGATGGTGCCATGCCAGGAGAACAGGATGGCCAAGGTGCTGATGGAGATGGTCCATCCCAGGTGCTGTGGGCTGTCTCTGTTAGTCCCTAAATAATTTATTCCGAGCTGTGGGTTAATTTACCTGTGCTGTTTTCTTTCCCTGGAATGTCAGCAGCAGAGCGGGCGGAGGAGGACGGTGAGTGCCAGGAAGGATGTGGGGGGGGATGTGCTGGCTCTGGGGGGCTCCAGGAGGGTTGGTTGGTCACTCTCAGCCTGTGGAGGGGAGGATGCTGTGCCTGTATCCACAGCCTTTGGGAGACAGCTGTAAGAATTATTTATGGGTGTGATGGAGAGGAGCAGGACAGGTCTCCTGAAGCGCCTTTTTTGCTCTGGGGTCCTTCACCCCAAAGCTTTGTGTGGCCTTTTTCAAGCGCCCCTGGTGAGGTGAGAAGGGGACCTTTTTTCTGATACAACCATTAGCAGTATGCAGCCGAAAAAATGCAGTGGGGAGGGACTGGGCTTAACTGGGAGCTCCCACCCCCATCCCAGCCTCGTGCTGTGCCACAGGCGCAGGATCCGGGCTGCAGCTCATCCTTGGATGTGCCTGGAGTCTCCTGGGGGTATTCAGGAGATGAGGGGTGGTCACTGTGTCCTTGTGTCGCTCATGCTGGTGACACACTCCCCATGTCAGGGTGGGGGTGGCTGGGAAGGGGCTGGCACCTTGAGGACGTCATTGATGTCACTGACCCTCATTTTCTCTCCCACCACAGGGCTCCTCAGCCTATCTGTCAGGTCTGTACGGAGCCCCCCCAGCCGGCGCCTTCCCCCATCAGCACCCCGTAAGTTTCCCTTCCCCAACAGTGCCCTCCTGGCACCTCCTGCCATGAGGTCTTCCTTGGGCACGTTGTAGGAGGGCAGGCAAAAAGCAGAGAGTGCGTGCCAGGACCACAACCCGGCCCAACTTAACCCAACCCAACCCAACTTAACCCAGTTTAACCCAACCCCACCAAACCCAACTTAACCCAATTTAACCCAACCCAATTTAACCCAACCCAGTTTAACCCAACCCAACTTAACCCAACCCAACTTAACCCAACCCAACCAAACCCAACTTAACCCAACCTGACCCAACCCAACTTAACCCAATTTAACCCAACCCAACTTAACCCAACCCAATTTAACCCAACCCAACCAAACCCAACCCAACCCAACTTAACCCAACCCAACCAAACCCAACCCAACCCTGCCCACCACCTCTTCAAACCTGGAATGCTGGCAGAGGGAAGCGACCCCCTGATCCAGCTGTTCCCCTGACCCTCTGGCTCTTCCGTGCCCTTTCCAGCTGCCAGAGCAGGAGGTCGTGAACTTGTTCATCCCAACACAGGCGGTGGGGGCCATCATCGGGAAGAAGGGGCAGCACATCAAGCAGCTGGCACGGTTTGCTGGTGCCTCCATCAAGGTGAGCAGGACTGCAGGGCTGGGCCAGGGCTTTGTGCCTCAGTTTCCCCTTCCCACTGCTGAGGGCAGAGAAGGGAGCCCTTGGTGAATAGTTTTGCTCCCCAAATTAGTAGAAACCCAGTCCTGCAGCATCCTGATTGTCACCGCTGCTTGGGCAGGGGCGTGTCTCTGCATGGGAGGTGTCCCTGCATGGGGGCACATCCCACACAGGGAAGGTCTTGCCCGAGGAAGGGTCACACTCACAGTCCTTCCTCATCCCTCCGCAGATCGCCCCAGCAGAAGGTCCAGATGCCAGCGAGCGCATGGTGATCATCACGGGGCCACCTGAGGCTCAGTTCAAGGTGCGGTGGCCACGGGGTGGGGGCTGGCTTGGGGACATGGGCAGGGGCAAGGTGAGAGCATCCCTTTGGTCCCCACTGTGCCAGGGGGGGCTTCTCGGCTGGAGGACCACGGTTCTGGTGCTGCCAGACATTGGCACATCATTGCCTGTGGGAGTGAAGGGCCCAGCAGGCCACCTCCAGGACACTGCCCACCACCTTTATGTCCCTTTTGTCCTCTCTCCAGGCCCAGGGACGAATATTTGGGAAGCTGAAAGAGGAAAACTTCTTTAACCCGAAAGAAGAAGTGAAGCTCGAAGCCCACATCAAGGTGCCTTCCTTCGCCGCCGGCCGCGTCATCGGCAAAGGTGGCAAGACGGTAGGTGGGGGTGTGGGGGCTCCCACCTGTCCTGGGAATGCAGAGCTGGACCTCCTCTATCTCCCATCACCTCTGTCCCAGTGCTCCGTGATATCAGTGATGTCTCGGTCCCAGCCCCATGTCCTGGGGGATGGCTTGGGATGGCAACCATCCCAAGGGGGAGAGGGTGTGAGCCACAGCAGCCTGGTGCCACGTGCTGGCTCAGAGCTGGGGTGGCACCAGCAGTGGAGGATTTTGGCTCTTCCGCAGCAAAACCTGGATCTCTGTCGTTTGCTCCAGGTGAACGAACTGCAGAACTTAACGAGCGCAGAAGTCATTGTGCCGCGAGACCAAACCCCGGACGAGAATGAGGAGGTCGTCGTCAAAATCATTGGGCATTTCTTTGCCAGTCAGGTAAGGTTTGGCCATGGCTCTCCCAACATTCCCAGTTTAAGGAGAGCTGCCAAGCACAGCGTTCCCTGAGCGGCTCTGAGTGGTTTCTGTGCACCCAGGATGCACTGAAGGGGTTTTTGCCTGCATTCAAATTAAAGATTGGCTCGATTTAGCCAAAATCTGTGCCTGGGATGAAGGGTGGGAATTGGCTCCTGCATCCCAGCTGGGTGCATGTACCAGGCTGGGTTTCTGATTGCAGGAGGGTGGTGACACCCCAAAATCGAGGCTCTTGAGTGGTGGAAGAACAAGTCAAGCCTTTGCTTTAGCACATCCTCATTTCTCTCAGAATCACTTCTGTGCTTGCCCTGGGGTTAAAAGCTGGAGGGTCGTGATGCTGTTGCAGGGGGCTGACACTGCTTGGGCTGGGCTCGGCTCTGGTGTGGCTGGTGGTGTGGGGAGGGAGCCCAGCCTCTGGTGGCCTCCCCAACCCCCGTTTCTTGCCTTGCTCAGACTGCCCAGCGCAAGATCAGGGAAATCGTGCAGCAGGTGAAGCAGCAGGAGCACAAACACGCTCAGGGAGCCGCGGCCTCGCAGCACAGCAAGTGAGGCTCCCGCCAGCACTGCCCGACGAATGTAACCCCCCGCCAGCGCCGGACCCCAGCAGGTCAGGGGACAAACCAAAGACCCCCGAGCCCTCGTGCAGCCAGGCTGTGCAGAACCGGGGCACGGGGGGCTCTCTCCATCCCGCAGCTTCCGCCTTACTCCATCGCCGCCCCGCTGCTCCCCCGTCAGTTGGACTAACACAGGCAGAGAGAGGTGGTTTTTATTTCGGAATTCTCCCCCAACCCTGCCCCTTCCACCCAGGAGGAGCTCGCCCGGCCTGGGGGGCCACGGCGCATGGCGCTCGTTAATTTAGAATTAATATATCGATAACGAAACTAACGCCGATTTTTAAGTTTTGTAAGATTTTATTTTTTAACTCACTTTTTAAAAAATTTTTGGGGGAGGGGGCTGTTTGTTTTTAGTAAAAGCAGGCTTTTCTAGAGGTTGAATGGCAGGAGCTGGTCCATTGGTTCTCTAATGCACCGTAGAGCAGAGCTGTCGGATCGCCAGCAGGGAAAAAAAATATTAAAAAACTGTTAAAAAGCGATTTCTGAAGGGCTTTGAGAAGAGCAGGGCCTGTAGGAGCCAAGAAGATTCCTCTTGTAGGAATTGTTCCTCTCTTTCACACCCCCTTTCCTCTTTGCTTTGGACTCCAGAAGTGGGGTTTGCATCCGTTCTGTCCCCCCTTTCTGTCTGTCTGTCCTCTCTCCATCACTGCCCAGCTCTGGAAAATGATGGGCAGCACCAGCCCTGCCCGCTTTGGGCTGGGATCTTTGGGGAAAGATCCCTGTTGAAGGGAGAGGAGGGGGAAAATGGGTGAAAAAAATGGATTTCCAAGAGGTTGTCAGCCCAGGGCTGGAAAACCCAACCAGCAAAATTGGCTTCAAATGAAAAATAACCCAAATAACTGCCCCTGACACACACACACACAAAAAACTACCTCAGGTTTTCGTACCTCAGCACCTTGTGCTTGTGTTGCCCTTTTAGAGATTTTTGTACGCCTTGTAAAACTGATAGTTGGAGCATTTTTTTATTTTTGTAATAAAAAAAAAAAACGAGTTGGAAAAATGATCTCGACCAAGTCAGCTGCGAGGTGGAAGAAGGAAACCATCCCCCGTGTCCCAGAGCTCTTCCGTAGTCTCCTGCAAGCCGAGAGCCAGTGGCTGGTCCTTTTGGGGAAGCTTGGGAAATGGTTAAAAAGCAAAAAAAAAAAAAAAAAAAAAAAAAGGGAAAAAATAAAAAAAGCCAAACACACACACAAAAAAAAGGGTTTAAGGAAATCAAAGTGCCGGATGGAAGCGGTGAAAGCCGACGGGCAAGAGCAGGGAGAGGAGCTGAGGTGCCGGTGCCAGCGCCGCTGCCCTGGGCTGCGAATCCGTGTTTTCCTCTACTGCAAAGTGTTCTGTGAAAACCAACCCGAGACACTGAGAACAAAGAGAAATATATCCAGCTAACCAGAGCCTGAGCCTGCTCTCCGTTGCCTTCTTTGGGGTCCCGTGCGCTGGTCACAGCTGGCCATTCCTCCCTGCTGCCGGGGAGGGAAGGGCTGGATGGGGGGGAATTTGGGGTGGGGGAGGGTCATTGGCACTGCCAGAAGTAGCTTCACCCAGGGCCCTGGGAAGTGTTGCCATCATGAAGCCACCTCTGCCTCCCTCCCTGCACATCCCTGGCAAAGCTGAAACGATGGAACAGCCAGTGGGGAAAGGCGCCAGATGGGGCTGGGATGGCCTGTGGGGGGCAGGGCCTGGGGTGCTACTGGGTGCCACAATGAGGGAACCCCACTCCATGAGCCCCAGAGCTGGACTCTTCCCTCCCACCCCTCCAGCCCTGGGAATGCTGCCATGGGAGAGTGGCTCTGGTGGCACCTGGGACACTCAAAACTGCAGCCCCAAACCGGGAGAAGCAAAGGGAAGGGGAAAGGACGCCTAAAACAGTCCCAGCTGCTGCGTCCTCGTGCTCAGATCTTCCGCAGCCTCAGGGAAAATTAATGATCCCTGGTTAATTATTGGTAAGGATAAAACACGAGTGGCTTTGGCATTGTTTGTCCTTTGGAGAACCTGCCCCAAGCTTGTGGCAGCTTGAACCAAGCAGTGAAAGCAGAGACAGATAAAGCCCCGCTGCAGCTCTGCCAGGATCGTGTGGATCTTTGGGCCAGGAGCAGCTCAGGGATGTCCCCAGAGCCACCAGGAGAGGAGAGACGCCCTGTTCTTCTTCAGATGGGGAGCAAGTTAAAAACCACACAGAGACAGCAAATCGGTTTTCAATTAAAAAATAAATTACTCTATTAACAAGTAACGTTCCCATACAATAAGGCTCTTACATAAGTTAATATTTATCTTATCTTAACCTAACCAATAAGAAATAAATATACTACTCTTTTAAAGAACAGTGTTTTTCTAACAGTGCATGTCTCCCAGCAGCTGCTGATGGATTATTTCCCACACCATCTTCCTGCGGAAATAAGGCATGTGCTCCTGAAAGGAAACGGGAAAAATCCATCACATAGGAAGCCAGAGGAGAAAGAGGCAGGAAATCTCCATTAACACCCAGGGAATTCTTGAAGGGGAAGCTGCTTTTGAGCACCTGCCATTTGGGTACGAGGTGGGTTTCACACGAGGGTGACACAACCACCCAGCAAAACCCCATTTCTTTACAGGGACTTTTATTAAAGATCACCACACTGGAAAATAACCAGTGGCTGAGTGGTCTGAGCTGATCCAAGGGGGAAACCTATTTCTCCAAGAGACACAAAAGCCAGATATCCCAAACCACTGGCTGCAGCATCCTGGTGTTGGAATGAGATGGTCTTTAAGGTCCATTCCAACCCAGACCACCCTGGGATTCCCATGATTGAGCATCTTGCCCAAGAAGCAGGCAGCAGACACGAGGAACAAACCCTCAGGCCCTGCCCCAGCTGCTGTGCAGCTTCCCTGGCTCCTGCATGCATGTGGGAAAGGCTGGAGTTGTTGACACCTCCTCTCACCGGGGTGAAGATGATGGGTTTGTCTCTGGTGATGAAATCGGCGAATTTGCAAACAAAAACGCCACAGTCACTTCCATTACTTTGTTGAGGGATTTCCTGAGGAATACAAAAAGGATGGAGACCTTTTATGTGTCTTAAAAGAGCAGCAACGTGGTCGTAGCACACATTACCCACACCTACTCCTGAAAACCTACTTCCATAATCCATTGACCGCTCCCAAACCCAAGGAATAGTCCCAGTTAACTGCACATCATCTCCCTCCTCTGCTTCCCTGGAAAGTGTTAAACCCTCTGTGACAAGGAGTTCCAGCTCCCATCCCAAATCCAGGCATTGCTCCCATACCTCTGAGCCCAGACTGCGAAGGGTCCACTCGGAAGCAGTCAATTCAATGTTTCTTTTTTCCTTGCTTTCCTCTTCCAGGTATTTTCTGTTGAAAACAACACACAATCACTTTTCACCTCCCAGATTTAGGAAAAAAACAAATGAACAAAAAAAACTGGTGAAGGGTGACAGGAAGAGAAATGGCAGTGAAATGCCAGAGGATCCTCACAGCAGTGGATTTGAGGAACGTGGAGGAAAAATCCCAACCTTAGAGACACAGTGAGAGGCTGTGAGTGGGGCTCCCCAGGGCCCAGCACTGTTTAATATCTTTATCCATGATCCAGATGAGGGCATTGGGCACCCTCACTACATTCATAGGTGACACCAAGCTGGGTGGGAGTGTGGAGGGCAGGAAGGCTCTGCAGAGGGATCTGCTCAGTGCTCTGGGCTGGTGACAAGGTGAGGCTCAGTCACGGGTTGGACTCAGTGACTCTGGAGGGCTTTTCCAACCTCAGTGATTCTGGGATTTGTCTCTGTGGGGCTGCTCTCACCCTACAAAGCTGCTGGGTGAAGGGATTTTACTGACAAAGACACGTGAGGATGTGCAGCACATGTGGAAACCTGCACCTCTGACACTCCGGGGGATTCAAAACACTGAGCAGAACTGAAGAGGTACAAAGTGAGGAGTACCATGTGACAGGGCAGAAACGCTTTTCACGTGGGGAGGGGAAAAGGCCTCAAAAACAACCAAAAGGGATTAAAAAAAGCAGCTACTCACAAGACAGTTTTACAAATGTGGTCTCCTTTCTGTCCCAAGGAGTCGAAGTATTTGATGGCTTTCTCTCGGAGATCTACGACCTGGGGTTAAAAGGTGATTTAGACAAAGCACAGCCAAAACATTAAAGGACTTTGCTTGCTAGTTTTGTTCTCCCCTTCCCCTAAATAAAAAGCCAGTGTGACTCACCAGCAGTGTCCAGTGAATTCTGAGGTGAATAGGCACCAAGAGGACATCGTGCTTGAAGATATCCACACCTTTGGTCCATTTCTTTACTCCCTTGTGGCTTGTAGAGCTTAGCTTGGAATAAAAGAAGGTATTAAAAGCGTAGACTGCTGGATATCCTTCCTTCTTGCTTCTTTCCACCAGAAGACTCATGTAGAAATTCACGATCTGGAGCAGAGAGAGGCAAATGGAGATGTGAAATAAGATACTGAACCAAAAAGACAGCAACATGTCTTTGCTGGCCACCCTGGAGCTGAGAGAACTCCAGCTGGCAGCTTTTGCTCCCAGAATTTTACACTGGGTGCCCTGTGCTGTTGGGTAAAGCCCCTGCACCCACTCCAGTAACCCAGACTGACTCCTGGGAGCTGCAGCAGCCAAGTGAAAGCTTCCAGAAACACCAGCCCACACAGCACCCAAAATAAGGGGTGTACAGCTATTTCTGGGCTCTGCAGTGCAGCTCCTGGAAGACTCCTGTGCCCAGGGAAGGGGGATTTCCCAGAAAGTGCAGGAGCACGTACGCTGTCGTTGAGCCAGCCCAGGGGCTGCAGGGTGCAGATGTCCTCACGGGTGACTGCGAGCTTGAAGGCCCTGCTCAGGACATCCTCGGGCTCACCACCGTCAAAGGCAGCAGAGATCTCGCTCTCCATGGCCTGGAACAAAGGATTTCATGGGGAAGGGTTCATGGAACAGCACATGGAGCACACCAGCCCCTCAGGCAGCCTCCAAGTGCAGCTCCACTGCCAGAGCAAGGGGTGTTGCAGGCCTTTTTGCTGAACCAGCCACAGCACTGGCTTGCTGCTGAGCCCAGGTACCTCTGTCAGTGGAGCCAGGTCGTCTGCTGGCCTTTCTGGGCATGGCAGAGGCTCGCTGTCCACAAAAAAGAGGTCTTTGGACAGGACAGGTGTCACATGGAACTGGAATAACTTTCCTTGGGGGACTTCAGCTTCACACTGGCCCTGCCAGACACAGGGACAGGGAGTCAGAGAGAAGCACGAGGGGTTTGCTGGGGGACAGGGCAGAGAATCCTGCATAGAACTGGGAGGGTTTTGGTACACACACACCAGCAGCAAACCCCAAAGTCTGACTGGTGACTGCATTCCAACTGTGCCCGAGAGGCAGGACTTTCCTTGGGCTTGGACTAACATCCAGAACCCCAGCAAAGCCTCCCCACACAGGTAGCAAGCTGAGATCAAGGTAAGTATTTCTGATTTCCACACTTCCAGTTTTATTCTGGATCTCAATCCTGAGCAGAGATGAGTTCTGTTTTCCTAAAAACAAAGTCAAGTAAGGACTAACTCAAGCTTACCACTGAAGCAGCTCGTTTCTCTCGTTTCCCCTGTCCACGAGAGTCTTCTGGTGGTGTGTAGTAGCTGTCAGGAGAGAAAGAGAGGTGAGCTGGACATCCACACTGCCCCATGAAATTCCCCAAAATTCACCTTCAGCCTAAGAAATGCTTTTCCAAAGCTGATTCTGACACGTGACAACACCTCAGTTTCCTTGCCCATTCCCAGATTAGGATAGATGAAGAGCTGGAAGCTTTGCAAACTTTCTTCCACCATCAGGTGCCAAACTCCTTCTGTTTCTCAGTTTTAATCTTTGGAAAACAGGGAAGCAACCAGCACTTCCTCAATCAGGTACTTTGTGATCTCCTGGTGACAAATCCCACTCCACCAGTTATTTCCTCTCTTCCCTTGAGCTTCAGGAACAGAGACAATTTAACTCAGGACAAACACAGCTCAATACAGTGCTCATGTCTAAGGGGGAAAGAGAACAGGGACGAAATCACCCAAAACCAGATCTGCCACAACCAAACCTCTCTCTGCCCCATCTGCACTCTCTCCTCTGAGGGGAGGAAGAGGAGGGCACCAAGCTGCCACACCAAAATCCCTCCCTGGAACCACAGCCAAAAGCCCCTTTCCATGCACAAGGAGCCTCCTGCACTCCCACTGTGCCACCACGGAGTCCACGGGCCCCTGATGAGGGAGCAATGCTCCCTTTTTGGTCTCCTACTCCAACCCAAGGCATCCTGCAAGCCTCAAAAACTGCCTCAGTGCCCCCAGGCTTTACAAGCTCCCTACTTCTTTTGCTGAGGATCCAGAGGAAATGCAAAGTGAGCTCGTTAATGGTGTGGCACAAAGACCCTCGGGAGCAAAAACGGATTCTGCAAACCCAAGGACAACTTGGTGTGGCCACCACTGTCACCCTTACTTCCTTCTCCCAAAAAACACCCAGCACATCCCACAGCTGCCCAGCTGTGACAGGGGAGCTGATTTGAGGGACAACAGGCCGTGAGCAACTCCTCAAAGCAGCTGCTCCTCTCGCCCAGCACTGAGACACTGAACAGGATTGGTCTTCTGGAGGCTGACAGAGCCAAAAGAAACAAGAGCCATGGTTAAAAGAGACTCTCACCTGATCATGACACCTCTCTGAGGCAGCTGGGGGCTGAAAACATCCCCATGTTTGACACCTGCAAGGAAAAGCAGCAATGTGAGAACAAGGAGGTGACTTCCCATTGCAGCAGCTGCACAGAGCTCTCGGTTTCTGGGTGACATCACAGACATTTCATCAGCATTTTCAACTTAGAAGCTCAAACTCTGGCAACCTGCTCAGAAATCATTTCAATCCCCATATGATCATGTCATAAAGGCCAAGATATAAAAGAACCAGACGAGGGGATTGGGCACATTTAAGCAATGGACAGGGGAAAAAAAACCAACCTGGGACAATATTAAACATGTATGTAATTAGTTTACTTGGTTTGGCAGCTCTGCTGTCATGGAAATAGTCTTGTCTAGCATTAAAAAGGGATTAAAGTGCAGCTCTGAGGGTGCAGAGTCAACTATCCCCCTCCTCTGGTACAAAAAAACCCAGGTAAAACAACCTTCTCCTGTGCAGTGGGGTCACAGCCAGCTACAAACTGTACTGCTACAGTCCCAGCTCTCAAATCCCATTTTAAACCAATTTTTCCCCTTCAATAAAACCCTCACAAACCCAGTTTAGCCAATAACTACTTGGAGGAAATGCCCTGTTTGGGCTGGACTTCCACCTACAGAGTGGAGCAGGGGGATACTCACTGGTCTTTCCTGGCACAGGTGGAGAGGCACGGCTGGATTTTCGTTCTTTCAGGGGACTCCCAGTCATCCCTGGTTCCTTGGCTTGAACTCTTTGGTGTAGCAGAAGAAAAGGACAGAGTTTGTACAGGTGATTTGTTACCAGTGCCCATCAATTCACCACAGAGGACAGGGCTATTTGTACACAACTGGCTGAATGAAAGCAATAGAATATATAAAGCAAAATTAGGCTGTTTAATCCTTAACAGAACCGTGCTGTCACTGCTTCCAGGACCAGATGCAAAGGGCATTTTGAGGAGTTTACATCCAGAAGTTTGGCCACCTTCAACCCAGGCACAGTGAACATACAAGAGTCAGATTTGCTGTCTCCACTATTCCAAAAGAGGCTCAGTCATTACATTTGACTCTCTCCAGAACTCTGAGAGTAGGAAACATCAACTCCCCTGCCCTTCCACATACAACAAACCCACCACCAGAAAAGTTAAGGGTTGTTTTGCTGATAATTACTTGTTGAGTCTTGCTAGCCGTGGAGAAGTAAGTTTTCCAGAATATTTTTCCTTGAACAGACTCAAGAGCTCTTTGTATTTCTTGTTTTCTGCTTGCTGAACATCCTTGCAGAAGGGAAGGGAAAAAAAAAAACTTTAGCAGGCATTCCCACCCCTTCCTTTTGTCTCAGCCTAACTGTGCAGGAACTCTGCAGCTGTTTCATCCCAAAACAATTCCCTTCTCCCCTCCCTTCTTCCCTTCTCCCCACTTCACCTCTTCAGCAGCACACAAGGGCCTCCTGGTGCCGCTGCCTCTGGGGGAGTTGGGACCTGGCTCCTTAATGGGGGGCCTGGGAGTGACAGGACTCTCTGGAGCAGCTTGGATGTGGTTATCCCTGCTTGGGCTGAAAACATCAAAAGGCAGAAGAAATGGTATTCAGAGAACATTCAGAGCTCCTGATTTATTAATTAGGTTTGAATTAGCACTTCCTGATTCAAGGAGGCACAGAAGGCTGCCCAGGACCGTGTCCAGGAGGGTTTTCCAACATCTCCATGGACAGACTCCACAACCTCTCCAGGTGACCTGGGGCAGTAGCTGAGCACCCTCAGAGGGGAAAAAAAAAAAAAAAGTGTTTCCCAGTGGAATTCTCTGGGGAAATGGGAATTCTCTGGGATTTTTTGTGGTTGTGGGTTTTTCTGGTCTCAGCCTCTTCCCAAGTTCAACACTTCCTCCTACCACAAGAGGTGAGAGTATTGACCTTGTTAATCTTCCTCTGATCTCCTGAGTCTATGAACTATCTGGATTTAAAGAGAACGTTTAAAATTGGTTACAGGCAAGAACACAGCTGCCTCTCCACAACTGGAGAGCTCCCTCAGTATGGCTGCCTGGAGGAGTCCCAGAACACCCAGGAAAAATGCTGCTCTGTGGACACAAAAACAAATGCTGGGCAACGCAGGCAGTTCAAGGATGAAAGTGAAAGGCAAGAAACCCTTCAAAGGAGGAGTGAAAGGCAACAGAAGGATTTTTACCTCAGGTATGGAACTCTCTTGCAAAGAGAGGATGGTGTTTCCTCAGTCAAGCACAGCGTGGTGTCACAAGGCATTTCGTCTAGGGGAGAAGAGCACAAGCAGTCAGCAACTGGCCAAGAAAAAAAAGGAGTTCTACGAGTTTAAAGAGCTTCACCAAAGATAAATTACTTTCATTTTATCCCTCACGTCCTAATATTATTTGCGTTACGTTGCTTCAGGATATTTTCATATTGGCAACTACAGAATGTCACCCGCCTAAGCCTAATAAAAAAGGGTTCTGAGGCTCTACTACCTAAAATCAGCATTTATAACAATTTCCTTCAGGCAAGCTGGCAGTGGGACACACTAGAACTGCACCCAAGGCAGTTAATATCTGGGCTCCACAACCATGTGAGCATCCTGGGATAAATCCCAGGACATGCTGAGTTGGAAGGGACCCGCAGGGATTATCCAGTCCAACTCCTGGCCCTGCACAGACACCCCAGCAATCGCACCCTGAGCATCCCTGAGAGCAGTGTCCAAATGCTCCTGGAGCTCTGGCAGCCTCAGGGCTGTGCCCATTCCCTGGGGAGCCTGTTCCCAGCCCTGGCTCCAGTCCAGAAGCAATACCAGGATGCAGGGAAGAAACAGAGCTCACCCTCCACTATTCCTGGATGCTACCCAGATATTTCACCTCCAGCAACCAGCCCCCAGCCTGGGCAGAGCTGCCCAGACACAGCAGCAGGAGAAAGGAATGAGTGAAGGACTTGCTATCAGCCTTACCAGGTTCTGTTACAGCCTCATCCTCTGAAGATGCTACAAACAAAGAGTCAGAAGAAATGTGCACAACCTGAAATAAAAACAAGCACCAGAATGAGCATAACCTGAACGTGAATCCAAGCAAACACCTCACCTTCCTGAAAGTCAGTCAGCTCTGTCTTGACATGGTTTTGCTGGGGTTGCAGCAGAAGGCAGGGGGACTGATGGCACCACTTCTGTAATACAGGCTCTCACACGTGCAGGGACAGTGGCAGTGATCCCCCGAGCTCCCCACAAAATCCTTGCTCACCTCATCTTCAGACTCGGAGAAGGAGAAGTCATTGCTCTCTTTTGTCTCCTGGCTTTTTCTCGTTGCCTCAGGTGGCAACTTGGCAGCCACAGAAACCTCTTTGGGCTCCTCGTTAGCCCCAGAGACACATTCTGGAAAAACCACACCACCAGGCCATAAAGAACGGGACTGGAAACAGGAATTGGGATTTCTGCTTGCACCAAAGCCCAACTCCTCGATCCCATGTGGAGCAGGAAACTCATTCCAACAACACAGCAACAGCCCAGCAGCACCCCCCACCCCATCACCGGGGAGGTTGTTCCCAAGTAGGGATTAGGAAGCTCCACATCCCCCATGGAACAGCAACAGCCTTGATTTAAACTGCTCTTTGTGCTGCTCAGTGCCAGAGAGACCTGGGATATCCCGTGCCCTGCCCCAGCCAGGAGTTATCCTTGGTGCAAATACACGGCCCTCCTAGGACAGGAAAAGTTCTTCCCTGCTTCCCTTCCTCCCTTCATCTGACATTTGGGTTTTAGACTCACAGAGTCATTAAGGCTGGAAAAACCCTATAAGGCCATCGAGTCCAACTGTTCCCACAGCACTGCCAAGGCCACCATTGACCCCAAGTGCCACATCCACGAACAGTGGCACACATCATCAACTGGCCCAGGCCCCAGGAGACCCCCTCCAGCCACAAGAACGGCTCAAAAATCCTCAGTTCCAGCAGCAATTTGGAAGTACAAACTCCAGAGTTATCCAAGGCACCCCAAACCCAAGGAAAAGCAGGCACATTAACTCTCTCTGAGAGGGGCCATACCTGCTTTCTGCTTCTTTGCAGGAATCTCAGGATCTTCCACACATGACAGAACGCTGAGGGAAGAACAGACAGAACAACGTTTTGCAACCACAGCTCAGCTCCCAGCAGGCTGACTCCCCTCCACACGACCCAGATTTCCAAAGGTGGCTTCCCTATTTCCCCAGGATCATCTCCCAGAGAGTTAATCATCCCACTAAAGCAGACCAGGCCTCTTTTTCTCCTTCTGTTAATGCTTCCTCATGTTTGATGCTTGTTCCTATCACCAAAAAATTCTTTAATATGCAATGCTTTCCTCCAGGAAAGAAGCACTCCAGAGGTCACCAAGCTACCCAAGTTCATGTCACTACACTGAGTTGCAGAGGAAAGTTTAAGTGGAGCAGGAAATGAAAGGTGGGAAAGCCAGTTCTGCTTCCACCCACTCCATAGCTTCCTGCTGAGTCAGCGCTCAGGAACAACTCCTTGAAACAAATACCAGCCTAATCCTTTCTCAGGAGCCTAAACCCAAGTATTTTATCAGTTTATACCATCATTAAGTCCGGTAAAAACTCCTCCTGCAGGAACTGAGCACAAAGAACATTCCTATTCTCTTTTCTATTTTTTCCCCCAAGAGTTAATTCCTTCTGAGCTGCTCCTCAGTGAAAACTGCGTGTGCAACACGTGGCTCTTTCCAGAGACGCTCCCTTGCCTCTTTCACTCTGGAATGGGACACTGACCAAAGCCTCCTGGAGTAAGTTCCTCCCGGAGGGAGCAACCACACTCCCCAGCCCACAGGATGCAATCCATACATTCCAAGCAGCAGGCAGGGAGATGGTTCAGCCATCACCACTAGGAACAAAGTGGTTAATGCCTAGGAAGACACCCTTCTTCCATCCACTTCACATCCCTATCCCATGGCTTCCCTCCATCCAACACATCCCTATGGGTGTATATACCCTTCCCTGCTCCTCCAACACACCTGCTCCAAATCCCCACCCCTTTTCTCCTTTTCAAGCCCCCACCATGCAGGTGGGAAGGGAAGGAGGGGCCAATGGATTTATTGGGAACACCTGGGACCCACAACCAGCTCAGCATCGGGGATTTATCGGGAGTATCTGGGACCCACAATTACCTCAACATCGGGGATTTATCGGGAGTATTTGGGACCCACAACCAGCTCAGCATCGAGGATTTATCAGGAGTATCTGGGACCCACAACCAGCTCAGCATCGAGGATTTATCAGGAGTATCTGGGACCCACAATCACCTCAGCATCGGGAATTTATCAGGAGTATCTGGGACCCACAATCAGCTCAGCATCAGGGATTTATCAGGAGTACCTGGGACCCACAATCACCTCTACACCAGGGTCTGTCCACAGACTTACTGGGACTATCTGAGACTCACATACACGTGAGCACATGCGATTTACTGGGAGTACCTGGGACCCACAACCAGCTCAACATCGGGGATTTATCAGGAGTACCTGGGACCCACAACCACCTCAACATCGGGGATTTATCAGGAGTACCTGGGACCCACAACCACCTCAACATCGGGGATTTATCAGGAGCATCTGGGACCCAAAATCACCTCTACATCCTCATCTGCGGACAGACTTACGCGGAACATCTGGGACCCACACCCCGGGGCCGAGCGGAGGGGCAGCAGAGGCGGGGCGCAGGCCGGAAGCGCGGCGGGAAGGGCTGACCTGGGGGGCAGCTTCTTGCGGAGCGAGGGGTCCGGGGCGAGTGCCGGGGCCGGGGC
>NW_008237227.1:182229-188024 GCF_000691975.1 Corvus brachyrhynchos | reverse complement strand
TAAATGTGTTGCGCATCCCTCAGAAGTCACGGAGAAGGGATTTTTTTGGGTGCTCGGGAACAACTCAAGGAGCCCAAGCCAGTTCAGGGGTCCTGTGGCAGCCTAAAGTAACAAGTTTCCCGGGAATATGTAGCTCTTTCCTGATAAATTGGCATCTCCTGGCTAATAAATGCACGTAGCAACTTGAGTCCGGAGTGCGCGTAAAGGCGGAGTTATCCCTCGAGCATCCCGTGCTAGAATAAAGTGATGCCTGCTCCTTAATTGGTGTTGAGGCGTTTTATTCCCGAATTTCGGTGACAAAAGGGGTTTTTAATGCTTCTCCTGTTGTTTCCCAGCTGCTCGCTCCAGGCTGGCTCCAGCATTTTCCACAGGAGAGAACAGGATTTTTAAAGGGAGGAAAGCAGGGAGGAAAATGGGCAGATTAAAGCGCTTTGGGGCAGCTTTCCCAACAGGAGGTCCCGCAGGGAATCTAAGGGGTGGTGGGGTCCGGATTAATAAAAACGACCTTCCTGTATGTTTTGGGAGTTTAATTCCCAGCTTCAGGCCTCAAGGAAGGAGCCTGAGCATGGATGCAGAGCCCAGCAGAGGGCACGGCAGCCCCACGCAGGACCTGCAGAGCCTCCCGTCAGTCCTTCCCTCATCCTCCCGGGACGGGAGAAGGAGAAGGATTTTAGGGCTGTTAAATGATTTTTAACGCCTGTGATTGGATTTTTGTGAGCTCGGGACGTGTCCGCGGGGTGGGAGTCATCACTGCACATCCAAATCCCTGTAACCTGTGCAGCTGGAAGAGTTTATCCCAAACACAGGGTAACTAACACGGAATTACATGAGCTGGTTCTGTTTTCCGTGGTGTTGATACGCAGACTACCACGATCTCTGAAACAGCAATATCCAAATACACGAAAAAATTACAATTTAATTAAAATAATGCCACCAGGCTGAGCGAACTTTCTTCTTGTATTGCTTTCCATGCAGCGAAAGTTTCCCTTTTTTTCCCGAAAAACACAACAACGAGTGTCTGCGTGTTGTAACTCCTGCCATGTCTTCCCAGAGCAGTTTGACGTCGGCTGCATTTCCCAATCCCTGTATTTCTACAGCTGCTGGTTCCCTCCATGACTTCACCCTTGCTCTGCCCCCGAGCATCTTGCTCAGAGCACTGACGTGTTGTGACTCAAAGTGATGACATTTGATGCACCCAAAATCCAGACTCCAGCTCCTGGCTGTTCCTGGCTAAACAGACCTGGATCACATCTGTCCCATCTCCGACCCCAGAGGGAGAATTTCCATAAATAATTATTAATTACGGCTCATTTTTTCTGCATTGCTCAAAGTGTCTCTGCCTTTAGTGTAGCTTCCATGTGACAGCAGTGGGGTTCCAGTACCTGGTGTTTCAAAATATTGGGATAACAAGGTAATTCCAGTGAGGTGTTAATTTGGGACATGATGGGTGATTTTAGAGATATAACAGCAAATAGGCTCAATCTGTCATTTAAATCCCTTTATTTTACCTGAGTGCAGGATGCCAGGTGGAAGAGCTCTGCCTGCAGGGCAGGTGGTTAACCTGGATGGAGGGAAGGGGAAGGTGAGGAAAAGAAGGGAAGGGGAAGAAAAGCAAAGGAAGGGATGGGAATGCATGGGATGGGAAGGTAAAGGAAAAGAAGAGGAAGAAAAGGAAGCGATGGGGAGGCAAAGCAAGGGATGGGAAGTGAAGGCATGGAAAGGGAAAACAAGGCAAAGAAAGGCAGGGAGTGGGGAGGAATGGGAAGGCAAAGTAAAGGAAGGCAAGGCAGGACAGAGGCCACTTGAAGCAGCCTGGGTAGGTCTCCCAACCCCATTCTGAGGACAGGATGGGAAGTTCCACCTGCCCTAATATTTCCCCACCTCCCACTCCCAGGCCCTCCCAGCCAGGAGATGAGCCCACGGTGGGCAGAAGATGCCCAGGATGAGCAGCCTGATGCCAGAGGTCTCCTGGAAAGAGCCTGAAGGCATCTCCACTCTGAACTTGGGAGCCCTTGGGAATTCTGCTGGTGTGAAGACAGAGGCCTCCAGCCTGCCCAGTGTCTGGGCTGGGTGACAGCAATGGCCCTCCTGACACCAGGTCTCCTGAACCCCCTGCTCCAGGGGTTTATCCCTGACCCTCTTCAGTGTGAGTAAGGAATTATCCTTGACCACTTCCTTCCAGATCCACCACTCCTTATCCTGTTTCACCAGCAGCTGCTGGATCCCTGGACCCTCAGGTCCCTGGGCGGTGTGCGGTGATCATCTCCCTCGGGATGGTTTCTCCAGTGACTTCAGATGGGAGTTGCCAAGCCAGAAGCCTCAGAGCACTTGGGAAAGCCCTGGAAAGGGAAGGTGCTGGCTTCTGGGAAAGGGCTGCACACTCAAAACAACCCTGGCAGTGTTCAAAGAATGCTGAAGCCATCCACGTTAAAGCCAGTGTTTACTGGGACAAAACCAACTCCTGAAGGCTGCATCCATGTCCCAGCCATGAGCTGGCTGCTGGAAGGTCCTGGACTGCTGCTGCTCTGGCTGATGATGAGTAGGGGAAAGAGAGCAGGAGCACAAGGAACTGCTTGCAGGAATGAGGTGATGTACTGAGATGCAAACCCTCAATCACACAAGCCATGATCCCGCATCTGTATCCCATGGAGCATCCCCACAGCTCTGGGGAGCTCTGTGAAAGCTTGGGCTGCAGGAGGGGAGCTGGGGTGAGATTTTGGGGCAGGCAGCTCCACTCGTGCCTGAGCATGGGCTGCACTTTGGGATAAGGAACAGGTTGCCTGGGGAGCTTGTGGCTTCCCCATCCCTGGCAGTGTCCAAGGCCAGGTTGGACGGGGCTTGGAGCAACCTGGGCTAGTGGAAGGTGGGTGGGACTGGATGAGCTTTAAGGTCCCTTCCCACCCAAACCATTCCATGATTCTGTCATCTCAAGCACAGTCTTTCCTTTAACTCTCACCTTCACCAGGTGATTTATTTCCTTATCGGTCCCTCCACTGCTCTTCCAGAAACCATCCATGAATGCAAGCCAGAGCATCCTGCTGGGGCAAGCCACCGGCAGCTGGATTTGGAGCAGAAGTGGACAAACCACGTGTACCAGGTGAGGTCCAGTTCCTCTTTCTGTGGTGTGGTTTGCAGAAAGATGAGACAGGAGCCTTTCTACAGCCCCTGACCCTTTCAGAGGGTGGGTATTTCCAGCTCACAGCAATTTCTGAGCCCTCTCATTTCTCACCCTGCAGGGACAGGACAACATCCCCCAGAAGAGGCTGCCCAGAGCCCCATCCAGCCTGGCCTTGGACACTTCCAGGGATAGCAGTTCCCTGCTGCCTTTCTCATGGCCCCTACAAAATCTGTAAACCAAAATGTCACTGTCAGACAGCAAAGCTGGGGCTTCTTCTGGGCTGGGACATGGGACTGGAGAGGATGGGAGTGCTCCTGCTCTCTCAGGGCAGGATGGGAGCTAACAGGTATCGACACAGCGTGCTGAGCACCGCTCTGAGCCCGGGGGTCTCGGGGCTGGAGCTGGAGCAGAGGCTCTCTCCGCTCCCATGGGCTCGGATCCAGCACTCGGTTGATGCAGAACGACCCTGCCTGACTCAGGCAGGAGCAGGGCTGAGTCTTTCCAAAGGAAAACCAGCATTAAACTCTGCCACAAGGCTCTGGCGACCATATGGAGCTGGGAGAGGGGTGGGGGCCAGGCCTGACCTTTATTGTAGGGAGGGCAGCGCCGCTGACCCTCTCCCTGCCCCCCAGGGTGGCTGTTCCCAGGCCGCTCAGGTTGTTCCACAGGGCTCTCTGCGAAATAAGACAATTAAATCCTTGAGCCCAGGTTTTAGTGTTTCCATGTGCAGCCAAGTATCTTAATCTGGGCTGTTTGGGGAATTTTTATCCCGTGGATCCCTTGGTATGCCTGGAATGTTTGCTTTTCCTACTGTGTGCGTGTGTTTGAGGCACTCCTGTAAAAACAAGAGCTTCCTGCCTGCCTTGTAAATCTTTCCTTGATTGGCAGAGTGGCCTTTGGTGATTAATCAAGGGGCACGACGGAGCTGACACCCTCCAGGAGCTCGCTCCTTGCAAATCCCCGGCACGGCGGTGGGAGACCTGGGAGGGGACCCCGGGAGCTGGCTGCTCTCCAGAGCCACGTGGTGACATCGGTTTTCGGTAAGAGCCTGGGAGAGGAAGGACTAAACGGAAATTCCAGAGAGCTAAGGAAATGCTCCAGAGGGCCGGGACTTCAGAGGCATTTTCTATTGTATCATCAGGCTGAAACATGCGGCTCTGCTGGGGGGATCCGCTCGGTGGCCAGCCAGACCTTCCCACCTTGGCTGGGCTGGGAAGGAGGAACTTCATTCCAACCAAACCTTCCCACCTTGGCTGGGCTGGGAAGGAGGAGAATTGTCCCAACCAAACCTTCCCACCTTGGCTGGGCTGGGAAGGAGGAGATTTGTCCCGTGGGAGCCTGGTGGAAACTTGCCATGGGAGAGTTCAGCACTTGGTATTTTAGAGGAAATTGTGAGATTTAGCAGGAACTTTTTTACAATGAAGGTGTTAAAACACTGGCACATGGTGCCCAGAGAATCTGTGGCTGCCCCATCCCTGGAAGTGTTCCAGGCCAGGTTGGACAGGGCTTGGAGCAACCTGGGCTAGTGGAAGGTGTCCCTGCCCATGGCAGAGAATTGGACTGGGTGACCTTTAGAGGTCCCTTCCAACCCAAACCACCCTGTGATTTGCAAGTTCTGGTCTTCCCACTTTTTCTCTTGGCTTTTGCCCACTGCTAGAGGCTGGACCTGTGCTGTGTTCCAGGCAGGGCCAGGGCCAGGGCCAGGATGAGGAGCTCCAGGAACAGAGCACTGTGAGCAGGCAGCTGAGCCATGGGAGGCAGGACAGGTAGGAAGGAGCAGGGGAGCACTCGGGACACGCAGGAGCACTCGGGACACGCAGGAGCACTCAGGACACGCAGGAGCACTCAGGACATGCATGCTGGCTGCTCCCTGGACCACAAAAAGATGATCTTTAAGGTCCCTTCCAAGCCTTCCAACCCATTCTGGGATTCTGGGAAAGAGCATTTCAGCCACTCACAGCGGTGACAGTGTGGGCAGAGCCCTGCAGCCTCTCCCTGCTCTTGGACAAACTTCTCCCGAGGCCCTGCCCGTTTATCCCGCTGGATATCACAGGTGCTGATGATGGGTCCTTCTGGAGCCCGTTTCTCCACACCTGCAGGTTCATCCCTGCTCCATCTTTCCCAGGCAGTGTTGGGTTTGAAGGTGCTGCTCCACCCTCCACCTTTACACCCATCTGTGCTCCCTCCATGACCTGCTGGAGGATGCTCTTCGCTGTCCCCTCTCCACACCTGTCCCGAGGCCACTCCAGCCTCTCTCCCAACCATCATCAACAGCAGAAGCTCAAAAACTCATGGCAAGAGGGTCCGTGGGTGTTTTCCAGGCATTTTGTGTCCCCAAGCAATGATCCCTGGGGCCATCCAGCTCTGTTAGCTGTGACCATCCCGGTGACACCCTCACTGCCACGGTGCCAGGGGATGTTCAGTGCCATCAAGGTCACCTCTCTGTCTGGCACGTTGTCCCCTCGTGTTCTTCCCACCACAGATCCCAGCATGGCTCTGGTGTTCGGATGCAGCTGGCAATGATCCCAGAGGTGACACAGGGCTGCTCTGTCCCGCTCTGTCCCACTCTGTGTGGCCTCCTGGTCACCTCTAATTCATCACCACAGAGTGGCTGCAAGTCCCCAGCACTGGTATGAGCCAAAGTGAGCAGGCAGCAAGGGGGTGAAGCAGCAAGATA
>NW_008237227.1:178530-182164 GCF_000691975.1 Corvus brachyrhynchos | reverse complement strand
CTGGGATGAAGAACAACCCCTGCCCAGCGCTGCACTGGGGACAACCTGCCTTTAAAGTGTCATCACTGGGCACTGGAGTGAACAGCCCTTTTCTCTCTCCTCAACCTCTCCTGCTCTTCCAGTTCACTTATTCTGTGTTAGGGAACACAAGGCCGAGCTGATTCTGCCCTGGCTGCATCCCTGGCAGGTTTTTCTCATAGCCAGGAGGATGTGAAATTCCTTAGGGATCCAGAGGTGTGCTGATTTTCACCCCTGCAGAGCAATGGGGACCGGGGTGTCTGGCGTCCCTCTGCCCCTCTGGGTTCTGCCCCCTCTTTCTGCAAGTGGTGGCTCCAAATTAGGGTGCAGATCCCACACATGGGCCTGGGGAGGGGGCACGGACCCATCCATCCACCTGGATGTGCTCCAAAGTCAAGTGGGCAAATGTGGCCAGCGAGGAGGTGCTGCTGGTGGCCACCTGCCTGTGACACTGTTTCGGTGTCTCTGTCACCCCACACTCTCACCAAGCTCTGGGGCAGGGGATGGAGCCTCCCCCATCCCGGGGGTTCCCTGCCAGGTGGGCAGGAAATCACACCCAGCACTTTGAATTTCTCAGGAAAAAGAGAAAATTCCTCAAAGGTGGCAAAACAGCAGAGAGGGGCTTTGCTATGGAAATGTGGGGCTGTGTCCCCTGGGGCTGGTGGCTCCTGGGATCTCGCTGGGCTCCACCTTGGTCCCTGCTGGCATCTCCTTGGCAGCGCCCTGGACAGGGTCCCACTGGTGCTGGCAGTTCAGGAACAGGGAAATAAAGGAAAGCAGAAAAGAACAATTTAACATCCAGGAATGGAAATGACTCGGGGATTAAAATGCAGGGAGGATGAGAAAGAGGAGGGTCCTGGCTGTGTTTTCAGCCACATTTTTCCCCTCACAAAATTCCTAAGAAGGGGCTTTGTGAAGGTGCCTGTGGCATCATCTCCCTGAGTGTTTGATCGAAGAACTGTGGCAGAAGTTCCTGGGAGTGGGGATGTGAGCATCACCAGGAGCATCTCAATCCCACCCATGCCCTCCCCAGTCACACTGAGGAGTGTTCCCTGTTAGAATTTTGGGACTGGAATTCACCCTGCTGCACAGCAGCACCCCAGGCTCCGTGGGAACACATTCCCAGGGTGGGATCAGACCTGGGACACCCCAAAATGATGCAGATTTCAGAGAGAGGACAGGGAAGATGAGCTGGCCTCAGGCCTGGCAGCTCATGGAGATGTCTCCAGGAGGATGGGATCCATCTGGCTGGGATGCTGCCCATGGGGATCAGTTCCCTTTGGGGGCAGCCTGCGGAATCCTGGCACTGGGAAATGGCACTTGTGTGATTCCTGGCACTCCAACTCTCCTTCCCACGTGGTTGCACTTTGAATCCAGAGTTTGGGACGGAGGCAGGTACCTGGAGGGAGCTTTAACATTGCCATGGAGAGGTTTGAGGGGTTCATCACGGTCATGGGACACTGTCACTGGGGCTCACTGGCCACGGGATGCTGTCACCACTGTCACCATCACCCCGGGAGATGTGCTGAGGCTGCAAACCTCCTCTCCATCCCAGGCACCTTCCTCTGCCCACAATGCCCCAGTTTTCCAGGCTCAGCACGGCTGAGGGCTGAGGCATTTTGGGAGCCCGAAGACAGCCGAGGTGATCTCATCCCACGAGTATTTTCTTGGCTCACTCTCCTCGCTCCAACGCCTCGGCGATAAGGCTGGGCTGAGGTCAGTGGGAGGGTTTGGCATTGCGGAGCCGTGTGTCACCCCATGGAGCCTGGGACACGGCACCTGCGCTTCCCTGGCTCCAGCCACATCCCTGAGTCCCTGCCCCATCCTCCAGGATGCTCCACCTGGGCAGAGGGTCCGTGCAGGCAGCCAAAGGTGCCACCACCACTGCCCACAGGTCCGGCTGCTATTTCACCTTCTCCTGGGGAAAACGAAAAGGTTGAGGCTTTTCTTGCCTCCAGCATTAGAAAGAAGGAGAGGAAACTCTTCAGATCACTTTCCAAAGGGGTGTTATCAGGCCAGGAGGGGTTTCCTGCTGCCAGAAATAGAGCAGTGTTAAGATAGGAAGGGAAGCAGGATGACACAGGCATAGATAAGGCTGGGGGCATGAGCCAGGAGAGGAACCCTCGCTGCTGAGGGAGCTGGGCTGGCTCCCCTGGAGCTCAGCTGGGAGCCCCATCCACCTGGGAAAGAGCAGGGCAGAGCCACAGCTGGGTCCTTTTGGAGGTGCTGCTGCTGGGCTTGGTATGTTGGAGTGGTGCATCATCCATCCATCCATCCATCCATCCATCCATCCATCCATCCATCCACAGAATCACAGACTGGTTTGGGTTAAAAAGGACCTTAAAGCTCATCCTGTTCCACCCCCTGCCTGGGGCAGGGACATCTTCCACTATCCCAGGTTGCTCCAAGCGCTGTCCAACCCGGCCATCCATCCATCCATCCATCCATCCCTGTGGTGCTGGGCCTGGGCCAGTGTTTCCAGACTCCGCACGTGCCTGGGGACACAGGGACCAGTGCTGTGCTCTCATCTCCTCCCCACACAAAACTAGACCCTCACTGGGGCTTCAGGACTGGTGCCAATTCCCACATTTCAACCTCCATCCATGAGGATTTGTCTTGTCACTGGGAAAACTGGGCTGGAAAACCTGTTTCTTGAGCTTCCAGGCGCTCCTCTTCCTCCAAGCACCGACTCCATCTCTCTGCATTTTCTTTCCATGCTCCCCTGCCCTTGAGTCCGGTACCTGCTACACGCTGGAGATTTACTTTTTCCCCATTTTTGGGGAGATAACCCAGAGGGAGCGAGCTGTGCTTGCAGCCCTGTGCCTGCTATTGCACCCCGGGTGCACCAGAGCATGATGGAGCAGCAAAACAAGGAGATGAGGCTGGAGACCCCCGTGTTCCCCTCCCCAGATCAGCCTCCCGGCTCTGTGCCAGTCAGAAGATGCCGAGTTCCCTCAAAAGAATGGGAGCTTAATGTCCCGGAGCTAATAAGCAATTTTCCCCTGCACCTGCCTCTCCCCGCCGCCTCCCCTCCGGCCATCTGCCGTCTCGGGGCCTCTGGACTCTGCACCGACAGCCTGGGGCGCCCGGGGCCGAGACGGGGCTGGTGTTTCACTGCTTTGGGGCTGCTCAATGTCCTCCCAGAGATGAGCCGGGGTGCTTTGAGGGGGGAGTTTGGTCCCTGATGGCGTCCTCCATCCCTGTCAACCCCCCCAGGGAGGTGGGTGGCAGAGCCCAAAAGGGGAAAACAGAGGCTGGGAGAGCAGCGGGGAGCAGCCAGAGGTGCCAAGCCAGACGTGAGCTGGCAGGAATTACTGCATCCACAGGGAGCTGGCATCCCTAGCCAGGGGGATGTGAGGGTGGAGGACACAAGGAGGTGATGCAAGTGGGAGGAATACGAGGAGAGGGATGTGAAGAGGGGATGCAAGGAGGGGGAAGGTGAGGAGGAGGAATGCGAGGAGAGGGATGTGAAGAGGGGATGCAAAGAGGGGGAAGGTGAGGAGGGGGGATGCGAGGAGGGGGATGTGAGGATGGGAAATACGAAGAGGGGGCCATAAGGAGGGGGATGTGAGGAGGGGGATGTGAGGAGGAAGACACGAGGAGGAATGGGAGATGG
>NW_008237227.1:177471-177883 GCF_000691975.1 Corvus brachyrhynchos | reverse complement strand
TCGCACCACCCGCGCGGCGCGCCCCCCCCCCCCCCCCGGGACTGGGACTCTTCGACCGGGATCGAACCCTCCCGGCCCAGGGAAGCCCCCAGCCGGGACTGGGATCCCTCCACGGGAAAAGGACGCCCCTCGGAACCGGGATCCTTCTCCCTGGGACCGGGACGTGCCCCCCTCCCCGGCACTTGGACCCTCCCGGGGAAAAGACCCTCTCCCATGCCAGATCCACCCCCAGGGACTGGGAACCCTCCCGGCACTCTCCAAACCGGGACTGGAACATCCCCACAACACCTAGAGCCCCCCCGGAAAAATCCCATGACCCTCCCCATGGTCCAGGAGGGTCCAGGACCTCCATGTCCGTGGCCGGGGATGCGAGGTCCTCCCCATCTCCCGGTGGCTCTGTGCCCGGTCCCAC
>NW_008237227.1:175812-177047 GCF_000691975.1 Corvus brachyrhynchos | reverse complement strand
AGAACAGCGTCTATCGGCTCTGCCCGCCCAAGGGCGAGGAGCTGCCCACCTACGAGGAGGCCAAGGCGCATTCCCAGTTCTTCGCCTCGCAGCGGGGAGCGGCCGGCACGGGGGTCCGGGCTGAGAACGCCCCGCGCGGGGCCGAGAGCGGGGCCCGGCGCCCCGACGAGGGGCTGAAAGACCTGAAGCACGGCCACGTGCGGTCGCTGAGCGAGCGGCTCATGCGGATGTCGCTGGAGCGGAACGGGGCCAAGGCGCAGAGCCCCATCAGCGCTTCCCACAGCTTCCCGCAGCTCTCCCGGCAGCTCGTCCCCCTGCGCGGGGAGCCCCCCGAGGGCACGGAGCCGCGGGGACCGCCCCCGGAGTATCCCTATGTCATCCCTTCCCAGGATGCTTACCTGGCTGAGCCCCGACCCTGCTCCCGGGAAGGGCCTGGATTTCAGCATCCCGAAATCAGGTAAACTGTGGCCCCTGGGCTCTGCTTTTGGATGCCTCCCAGGAGTGTCCGGGATGGATGCTTGGAACTTGCAGGATGTGAAGGGCAGTGGGGGCGCAGAGCAGCTGCTCTTGTCCTCACTGGCTCAGGCCATGGGGGTCTGCTGGGAGCCCCCCACTCTGCTCCTGTCCCCAGTTCCCCCAGCACGGCTAGGCTTTTCCAACCAGTGATGAAAATCCCATTCCCTCAGCAGACCCTGCCCCCTCCCCATGCACCGGGAGGAATCTGGGGGTAACTTAGAGGTTAATCTAGGAGCTGGAAACAGCCCAGGAAGCAGCTAAATGTGGAATAGGTATGGGGCAGGGCAGAAGACAAATATGCTCCCTGCTCCACAGAAACCCATCCCATGGTCCTGAGCTGGGAATGTCCATGTAATTCAGAATTGCTGCCGAGCAGAGCCTGGGCTGGTGCCAGGTGGTCCGTGTTCCCTCTGGCAGCTCAATGCCTCTGGAAAAGCCCCAGGCTGACTGTGAGATGGACATCTGGGGGTTCGGGCATTGCCTGGAATTTGAGGAGGTCTGGAAACAACCTCTTCCAGTGTGGAAAATGATGGGAAGAAGGGAATTTGTGGCTCGATGAGAGGACACGCTGCTCCCAGCCCTGCTGATGTATCCAGGCGGAGAGCGATAGCATCTCCAGCAGGAAAACCTTCTCCTTCCAGGGAACAAAGAGGGGAAGGGGAGCTGCAAGGAAGATGTATTTATTCTTCCTTGCTCCGATATCATCCAGACGGAATGCA
>NW_008237227.1:175306-175793 GCF_000691975.1 Corvus brachyrhynchos | reverse complement strand
GGGAGCGGGGCGGGGCCGGGCTGTGCACAGCCACCCTGCTCAGGGTATTCCTGGCGGGATGTTGTTGTGGGATGCTGGAGCAGTGGCACAAGGGGCAGCCAGGCTGTCCTGGCCTCTCCAAATATAGAAAGGACGTATCCATAGTTGGGCAGTGAGGACCTGTGCCAGCAGCCCTTGCTTTGCCCAGAAAATAAGGAAAATGGGGAACGCTGCCGACTTCCAGGGTGCATCCTATACCAGGCTGCCTGCAGCATTCCCAGGAAGAGAGGAGCCTGGGGAGTTGGGAGTCCATCCAGACCCACTGGCCCGGTCCTGGAGGGGTCAGGTCAAGGCATCCCTGCAAGACGGGATTTGTGGTTAGAGAGCAAGCGCTTCCCAGCTCTAAAAAGCAGGATAGGCACTTCCCAGAGCCTCCCTCCTCCTTTGAGGTGACTTGCAGGCACCAGCACGTGCTTGGTGGGATGCTGGAGTTACAGCCAGCTCTCCC
>NW_008237227.1:174071-174755 GCF_000691975.1 Corvus brachyrhynchos | reverse complement strand
TGCCACTCCCGCCGCGCCCCCCCCCCCCCAAATATGTGCTGGGGATCAATTTGGGGTACACTGAGCTCCTCTGGCAGCTCTGGTTGGGCTGAGCACCCTGGCGGAGCTTTGGCCGGCCTGTCCCTTTCCTCATTCCATGAATATCTAACCCTGGCCTGTCCCTTCCTCCACCCCAGCTGGAGAGCGAGATCCAGCGCATCTCAGAGGATTATGAAAACCTCGTCAAGGCGTCTTCCAAGCGTGAAGCCTTGGAGAAAGCCATGAGAAACAAGAGAGATTGTGAGATGCGACGGCTCCAGGATTTCAACCGGGACCTGAAAGGTGAGGGACCCTCTGTGTCCCCATTGCTGTGGGTGCTCTGTGTCCCCTGGCTGTTTCCATGGGAAACCAGGCTTTCCCCACTTCCTCCAGCCAAAATCTTGTATTTAAATCTTAATTGGGTTTGATTGTTTTGGACCAGAGCGGTTGGAATCGGCGAACAAGCAGCTGGCCAGCAAGACCCAGGAAAGCCAGGAGAGCAACCAGGGCAGCGTGGCCAAACTCCTGGCACAGAGTAAGTCCCGGGGGACACCCATCCTTGCCCGGCTCCCCGTGGCATCTGCGAGCGGGGCTCGGCTGGAGGAGGAGGCGGGTGTTGGGCAGCAGCTCTCGCCCTTCCCCAGGGGGGATGGAGCAGCTCTTGGC
>NW_008237227.1:173504-173981 GCF_000691975.1 Corvus brachyrhynchos | reverse complement strand
GCACTCCCGCCCCACGCCGGCCCGGCCGTTCTCTGCTTCCTCCCTCCTGCACTTCGCAGCCGTGCCAGCCTGGGCTTTTTTTGGGGGAAAGTGTACCTACATTTCAGCAGAGAGACGTGGTGTTGCTGTTAGCAGGAGGAATTGCCTCCCCTTCCCTAAGGTGGCTGGATTCGTGCTAGGCAGGTTTCACCCTTCCCGAGCTAAAATTTAGGCTGGAATGTGGCACGTGGATGCTTTTGGCCATCTGCCCAAGTGGCTGGAATGCCCCTGACCCCCATTTGATAGAAGATCTGGAGGAAGGGGTGGCACGGCCAGATGTTGGGGAGCAAAGAATCTCTGCAGGGCTTCATGGATCAGCCTTAGGGAAGCCAAATGTCTGAGACTTGTGGGGTTTTTTTTTTGCAGGCTATGAGCACCAGCAGGAGAAGGAGAAGCTGGAGCGGGAGGTGTCCCTGCTGCGCAGCGCCAACGAGGACC
>NW_008237227.1:167566-173174 GCF_000691975.1 Corvus brachyrhynchos | reverse complement strand
GACACCACCCTCATCAGCCACTCCCCGCGGCACTCCCCCAACAGCAGCTTCAACGAGGACCTTCTCCTGCCCAGCCACAAGCACCAGGAGATGGAGAACAGGTTAGTCCCACCTTGCCAGAGGCATTTTGCCCCCATCAAGGTTTTTCTGTGGTCTGGTTGGGCAGTGCCTGGATCCTTCTCTCCCTGTCCAGCTCTTCTCCCAGCTTCTGCCTTTCCTCCTCTCCAGGTTAAAAGCCCTTCATGCCCAAATCCTGGAGAAGGATGCTGTCATCAAGGTCCTGCAGCAGCGCTCGCGGAGGGACCCCAGCAAAGCCCTTCAGGGCTCCCTGCGGCCGGCCAAATCCGTGCCCTCCATCTTTGCTGCCTCCGCCGCCCCGAGCTGGCCAGGGGCTGGCCAGAGTGACCGGTCATCTGAGGGCAGCTCCCGTGGCAGCACAGGTACACAGGGACACCTGTCCGCTCGCTACCTTCACTTGGCAGTGGGGACATGCTTGGAATTTTCCCTTGTGGTTTTGGAGTTAAAGAGCTTGGGGAGGGGGATTTCCTCCAGGAGCAGCCAGCAATCACAGAATCCCAGAATGGTTTGGGTTGGAAGGGTCCTTAAAGCCTATCTCGTTCCCCCCCCTGCCATAGGCAGGGACACCTTCCACTAACCCAGGTTGCTTCAAGCCCCTTCCAACCTGGCCTTGAAAACTTGAATCCCTTGCCTTGAATCCATAACAGACTCTCCTTCAGCAGGCAAAGCCACCGCTGAAGGGACAGCAGTGTCCACTGCCCTTCCCTTGCCATCCCACTCCAAGCACGGCAGCAAGGACGGCAGCACGCAGACAGACGGAGCGGCCGGGAGCAGCGGGCAGGGCGAGGGCACCGGTGTGCTGGGTGAGTCCCCCCGGATGGCACGGGGCAGGGAGTTGGGAGGCCCCAGCCCGTGGGCTCAGCATGCCTGGGATGGGCTTTGCACAAGCATCAGTGATTTTTTAAGGCATTTTTAAGGCCCTAGTTGAGTGGGGTGGGTTCGAATCACTGTGAATCCCTTCTGTCTCTGCAGAGAGCTCGGCTGCTTCCAGAGCCCCAGACCTGTCTGACATGGTGGAGATCCTGATTTAGGGCCACCCCGAGCTGCACAGTGGCCTCTCCACCCTTTCTGCCAGCATGTCGGGATGGAGAAGCCTCTGGGAAGGAGGGACCGAGCCGGGAGCTCAGCGGTGTCCCCTCGGCCGGTGTTGGCAGTGACTCCGGTGTGTGGGAGGGTCACTGTCCCCCTCGGTGCCCACACGGGTCCCTGGCTGCGCGGGGCGCGCTGGAACCCGGGGACCCCGTGGTGGCTCCATCCCCATCCCGGCTCCATCCCCATCCCAGCTCCCACCTCTGGGTCTTGGCCATCCACACCCACCCAGGTGCTTGGCTTCCAACTGGAAAATCCCTCTCTGATCGCCTGAACTGTACCCACAAGCTGAAGTCTGCGCACGAGGGCGGAGCCGGGAGGGATCTTCCGTGGGTCCCATCAACCACCTGGATCCACGTGGCCAAGCCGAGCACCAAACTTCCATCACCTGCATGCTGCTCCTGGGTTTTCATCACGGGTGGGCGAGGGCTTTGTGATGGGGTGGCAGTGAAACAAAAATGACAACGGAGGGAATGAAAGGTGGAGGAAAAGCAGAGGTGAAAGGCTCCGAGGGTGCCGATGGAGGCAGCGGGATGTGCTGCCCCTCTCCTGGCTGCATCCCCCAGCTACTGGCAGCTGGCTTCTGCCCGTAGCCAGCGCCGACATCCTGCTCCTCGGAGCTTCCCATCCTTGCCCTTCATGTAAATATATATATTTTTCTTTATTTCTTTCCCCTTTCAACGTGTGCATTTGCTGGCCAACTGCATTTTTTATTTCTCTCTCCCCAGACATGTAAAAAATGCGTTCGGTTCTCGTGCATTGTTTACAAAATGGAAAAGAAACAAAAAATTATGAAAGAGGAAAAAAACCCCCAAACCCCATGACTTAATATATTTTATATTAATATTGGTATTTCTTTTTAAGTATTTTTTTCGTGCTGTGAACTTTTTTTCCTGCCAAAGATGACAAGTTCTCGTTTGTGCGTTTTAAGTTATCTTTAAGTATTTAAACATAAACCTGGCTGTTTCGTTACGCCGCCCTATACCGAGATTGCTGTAGCATTCCACTTGGTATAACAATATTTTAATAAAAAAACCCAAATATTGATTCATGGATTTTCTTTTCTTCCGTGCCATGGGGAGAGATGGAGGTGCTGCCAGGGGAAGAGGGTTTGGGGGTGCTGACTCCCTGGTTCACATGTCCTTCCCAGCTCCCCCGGGCAGAGATTTGGGGTGCAGCTACATGGGAGAGGAGAAAAATGCTCAAGAGCATTTCTGCATTCCCCAAAATCCCATTGGGATCCCATTCCCCCCAGCTTCATGGGGGAAAAGGATGGAGTTGCCTGAAAGTGTCAATGTACTTTCCTTCCTGCTCTGGCATCCCTGTGTCCTTGGTTTCTGCATCCTCATGACCCTGCATCCCTGTGTCCTCAATCCCTGTACCCTGGTGTCCTTGATCTATGCATCCCATAACTGCATCCTGGTGGGATCCTTCTCCTCTTCCTCACAAAACCCCTTCCTGCCCTCCTAAGCCCCTGCCACAGGGACTCCCTGATGTCTTCCAACATGGATGGACCTGGTCCTCAAGCTCTCCTTGGCTTTGGCAGCCATCTCCAAGCCCTTCCCCCTCTGCTTGGCTCCTTGATCTTCCAGAAGACCAGAAGTTTTCCAGGTGTTGGACTTCTATTTTCTAACACCTGTGGTGTTAATGCTTCCCAGGGAACATCCTTGGGGACTCTGCCCTCTCCAGCCAGGCCGAGGCTTTCCCTTTGTGCATCCCTTGGCATTAACTGGCAGCTCATCTTTGTTATCCCACTGTCCCTGGGGACTTTGTGCTCTGCAATGGGGTTTAGCTTGGATTATGTGGAACAGCAGCATCAGAAACCAGTTTTGCTGTCAGCTCCTCCATGGAATCACAGAATCACGGACTCATGGAATCGTTTAGGCTGGAAAAGCACTTTTAAGATTATCAAGTCTGACTGTTAAGCCAGCACTGCCAAAGCCACCACTAAACCATGTCCCCAGGTACCACATCAACATGTTTTTCAACACTTCTGAGGATGGTGATTCCATCCCTTTCCTGGGCAGGATGCCTTAGGACTTCATCGAGGATCACTGGTCTTGGTGGGACAGCGATGCTGAATCTCAGCTCAGCCCCACCCTTCCCACTCAGGAATCTGGAAGGAGTGGGGCTAAAAGATGAAAATCTGGGGCAGGTTAGGGAGACCTGGAGCAATGCAAAGCTCGGAGCTGGGATCCTCCTTGCACCCATGGCTTCTCCTGGGTGTTGCAAGCAGGAAAATAAGCTCCGCCCATGCAGAAGGACGAAGAGGACCCTGAAACGGGGCCAGGGATGGGCAGAAGAGGGTGGGAAGCTCGCAGGGAATTGCTGAGGTTGGGAATATGTCTGGAGGATCCTGGCGGCCTCCAGCCAGGGCTGTACCTGCCCTGCCTCCCCCAGCTCCTGCCGCTCCAAAGCCCGGGAAGGCCGGCAGCATTCCTGGCATTCCACAGCTCTCACACCCCACGCTTTATTTACCCGAATCCGGATGCAGATTGGCCTGGCTGCAGGTCTGGTTGTTTGCAGGGAGCTTTCTGGGACCAGGGATTCAGGAAATGGGCTCCTGTTGAGAGCTTTGCCCATTGATCCTCACCCGCAGGGCTCTCAGTCTCTGGCAGTCAGAAAGAAGTACAAAGCCCATCTGTGGATCCAGGAATCGGGCCATAGGGAGAGGATTCCTAAATCCAGCAGGAGGTCCCAGCTCCTCCTGCCACACTTTCCAAGGAGCCTTGTGCTTTGGTAGGGATGCTGTTCAGCCAGAGCAACACCCGCAAGGAGCTCCACACCTTGGCCGTGGAAGCTGCTGTGGGGCTGTGTTTTCACCTGCTCAGTCGCTCTGTCCTCACAGGCATTTCCATCTGCCCTTCCCATACCGTCTCCCTGGATTTCACCATCGGCATTGCCTGGACCCACTGTCCTTTACCCCATGTCCGTGTCACCATGGCATGGCTGAAATACCACGTGGGAGCCAAACCTGCTCCCATCCTGGTGCCTGTGATCTCTATGTCCTTGATCCTTGCATCCTTGTGTCCCTGCATCCCTGTATCTTTCTGTTTCTGTGTCCTTGATCTCTCCATACCTGTATCCCTGCATCCCTGTGTCCTCAATCTCTGCATCCCTGTTACCCGGTATCCCTGTGTTCTCCCTGTTACCCGGTATCCCTGTGTTCTTGTTCTCAGCATTCCCATGTGTCCTAGAGCCCTGCATCCCTGTAGCCTCAATCCTTGCATCCCTGTCCTGGGCTCCCATGCCCTGGAAAGGGGTGCTGAAGATGCCTGCAGAGCTGCTGGCTGGGCTGGCACCTGGATGCAACTCCTCCTGTGGGCTGCACATCTGCATCCCTGGAGAGATGGGAAAGGGCTCTGCTCCAAGTGCCACCAGTGTCACCTTGGTGGCTTTGGGTGGGATGTCCTATCCCAGGGCAGCAGCTCTTGTGGGTGACAGGGAGATGGCTCCACTGCTCCAGGGCTGTCTGGGGAGTTCTGGTCCCTCTGTGGTCACAGTGGGCTGAGACAAGGCCAAGGATCTCCTTGGGGTTCCCTGGCCATCCACCAAGCCCCATTCCCAGCCAGGAACGCCTCGTGCCCTTGGTGCCACACCACAGCAGCCTCTCTGCAGCTTTGGTTCCTGCGTTTCCTCATTTCTCTTTGGAGAACGTTGGAACTTGGTCCTTGGAGCATCCTGGAATTTTGGAAGGTCCTTTGTGGGCCCGGGTTCCTCCTCATCCTCTCCTCGTGCAACCCCCCCTCCTTTTCCACTTGCTGAATGCTAGAGCTGAATGGGGAAAGACAAGCTCATCACACCCTCCTTCCTATGGGAAATGGCTTAAAAAACCAAAAAATCCTCACTGGAATTTGGGAGAAAGGGAATTTCACCCCCCTTCCAAATAATCCTGATCCTCATGGGGGAAGTCTGGCAAGGCTGTGGGCCAGCCCTGCAGCCGCTTCCCAGCAAACCAGTCAGGCAAACCGGGTGCTTTCTCTCGCCTCAAGTCCCAGCTTGCTCGTTGGACTGGCAGGAATGAAGCTCTCCCCGCTGTTGCTGAACCCTTCCCTTCCCCCTCCCTCCCTCTCTCATCCCACCCCTTTCCCGGAGGTCCCCCAGGCCTCCAGGCTCCTCTCTGTGTCCTGAGCTAGTTGGGGGCTGCTCCCTGGGCTTTCTTCTGCCAGAGGGTCAATGCTCCCTTCCCAAATTCCTTTCATTGGGCTTCGCATTCCATTGCAGAATGAGCCACCCCAAGGTGTCCCCTCCCTGCAGAACATCAGCATGTCTTGATTTTTGCATTCCCATGACCCTGCACCCCTCTGTCTTCAATCTCTGCACCCCTGTGCCCTCAGGGTGCATCCCCGTCCCCCTGGCTTCCCATGCCCCTGTGAGGGGGTGGCTGGAGGTGCCTGCCGAGCACTGGAGATGTCTCTGTGGCAGGGATGGGATGGCAAGA
>NW_008237227.1:166136-167092 GCF_000691975.1 Corvus brachyrhynchos | reverse complement strand
TCCCCATGGCCGGCAACAAGGGAATTCAGGGCTGAGCCTGGTGGTGGAGCAGCACTGGCATGGCAGTGGTGGGCAGGATCTGGCCTGCTGGGCATCTTGCTCATCTCCTTCCCTGGATGAGGAGCTAGGGATGCTCAAGAAGGTGTTAGGGATGCCAGAGGAGGCTGGGGATGCTTGAGGTGCTGGGGATGCTGGAGGTGGTGGGGATGTTGGAGGAGGATGGGGATGCTGAAAGCACTGGGGATTCTGGAGGTACTGGGGATGCTCACAGATGCTGGGAATGCTGAAGGCACTGGGGATGCTGGAGGTGCTGGGGATGTTGGAGGAGGATGGGGATGCTGAAAGCACTGGGAATTCTGGACGTGCTGGGGATGTTCACGGATGCTGGGAATGCTGAAGGCGCTGGGGTTGCTGGAGGTGCTGGGGATGCTGGAGGCGGTGGGGATGTTGGAGGAGGCTGGGAATGCTGGAGGTGCTGAGGATGCTCGAGGAGGTTTGGGATGCCCAAGGATGCTGGGGATCCTTGCGGTTCTGGGAATCACTGAGGTGCGGGGGGTGCTGGAGGTGGCCAGGGATGGTGAAGGCACTGGGGGTGCTCCAGTGGGTGCAGCCCCCACAGACACCTGGGGCAGGGGAATGGGATGCTGCCTGTGCTCCTTGCTTTGCATCCCCAGGAGCTGGAAGGATGTGGGCAGCTGGGGGTTGAGAGGGACATGGGAACAGCCTGAGCATCCAGCCCTTGCAGGCAGCAAGTATTCCCTGCTTCACTCCACAGGTCCCCTGACAGGTCTGAGACTCCTTCCTTCTATTTCCTGCCTCCTCATCCTCCCTCTGAAAACTTTCCCTGGACCAGGGCTTTTGGGACAGGGTGGTAGGGGCCAGACAGAGCATGGGATGGTGTGGAATGGCAGGAACGGGAAGGGAAGGGAAGGGAAGGGAAGGGAAGGGAAGGGAAG
>NW_008237227.1:151156-166043 GCF_000691975.1 Corvus brachyrhynchos | reverse complement strand
GGAAGGGAAGGGAAGGGAAGGGAAGGGAAGGGAAGGGAAAGGAAGGGAAGGAGCATCCTGCTAGATCTGATGGAGGGGTTTTTTGGTTGCTTGCTGAGTTTAGCTGCAGCAGGAAAATTTGAGAGGTTTGTGGCAGGTCCTGGCACACAGGGCTGGATCCAGCATGGAGCGAAGGGCAAGTCCCTGGGGCGATGGGCCACGTCCCACCACAGGGTGCTGCAACATGCTCTGGCCGAATATCTGGAGGGAACCAGGGATTAATTAACTGGATGGAGAAAAATTGTGGTCATTAGAAGCTCAGTTGGAAGCAAAGGGGCTTGGAAAGGGCACAAGGCTCTCAGCACTTCCTCAGCTGGACAGGGAAACGACATCCAGCCGCAGGAGACAGAGACGGCCGGAGCCATTGCTCCAGGCAGGGAAAGCCTTTAAAACCCACCCAGCTTCATTTCCCAGGTCTCTCTCTCCCAGCACAGAGTCACTGCACACTAATGCTGCTCAGGCCATTTCAAGTGAAACTTCAAGTGTTTTCCCATACAGAAGTGCCTTGGTTTCTTTTTTTTTTTTTTATTTTTTTTTTCTTTTTAAATTTAAAAAACTTACCTTCTTCCTTCCAGGAAAAATTGGATGTTTGGCCTCTCTGCCCACTGCAGGGGAAACATGTCATTGTGATTTTCCTTTCCTCTCCTCCCCCCTTTGGACCTGAAACTCTTCTGAATAAACAAGAGTTTAAGAGTGCATGTTGGTTAATGAAAGAGAAGGGGCCCATATCCCACTTCCCCAGAAAATCACAGAAATACTGAATTTTCGGGAAAACATTTGGCTTCAGGCCAAAGGAAAGTTTTAACTCCTGACACCTAAAATTGTATATGTACAAAGTTTCCTTGAAACATGGTCGGGGGGAGAATCACTTTCCTTGAATTTCCTAATTTTTCATTCGAGAAAGCTGGAGAATAAAAAAATAATCCAAGTTTCAGGGAGAAAAACACAAACAGAGAAAGGCAGAATGTGAATTTTGGCCTCAATGGAAAATGACACAGGCTGGAAAATATTCCCACCCGCATTTTTACAGCCTTAAAGTGCAATCCTGTTATTTTTTTCCCTCTTGCATAGGGTCCAGCATGAAGTAACACTACCCAGCCTAGAGATCCCATGGCATGTCGCAGGAATTTGTAAGCAACGTTGTATTTGCCGAGTAAACAGGGGTCGGGACAGAGGGTAGGTCAGGGCCACGTGTGTCCAGAGCCACTGGAGAGCAGCTCCTGCCACTTTTGGGAAGGGAGGGCAAGCCCCCACCACCCTGACAGGCCATCCTGGAACTCCAGGCATGTCTTGGATCTACCAAAAGTTTAGGAGCGTGTTTCCGAGGCAACCAAAACATTATTTTTTCCAGCTGCCAAAAAAAAAAAAAAAAAAAAAAGCTGGAATTAGAGAAAAAAAAAAATGGAACCATCAGAGGAAATTCTAAGAAAATGAAATCAGACGGAAAACTGGCAGGCTGGTCCCTCTCCCTGGCCCTTCCTGAGGAATGTTGGATGCATACAAACAGGGGAGATGCTCGTGGTTGTCTCCAAGCACACCAGGGCTGCCCTGGCCAGTCGAGGCTATTCCTGAGCTGCTGCCCCATGCCCAGACCAGGAGCGGCTCCATCCCGGAATAGAGCCCCCCATGGAGATGTTACCCCCATGGCAGCTATTTTGGGTTGTGTGCCTGCAGAGTTAAATGTGTCTCCAGCACCCGGGAGGCTCCATCCCTGCAGCCCAAACACAGCTTGTCCTGCCCAAAAGCCCCAATATTTTGGTCCTCGCTCCTTCCTCTTCCATCCATTTTCCTCCCCAACTCCCTTGGCTTTGTGGCTGTTTAATCAGCAGCTTTGCTTTCCATCCCCATGTTCAGCTGGCTTCAAGGCTGAGCAGCGCATGGAGCCACCATGGTTTGGGAATGCCCATGGATCAGTGGGGAGGAATGCTCAGCAACGCCCAGCACCCCAGCACAGGGCTCACCAGCAAATCAGGAAGACTGGATTGCAAATCCCAGGAATTTTTTTGTACTCTGCTCTCTTGTTTACGGCCGCTTGCAGGGTGTAATCCCTGCTGTCCTCCTCTTCTATGCCAGGCATTTGCTGGCAGCGATTCCCTGCCCTGCCACAGAGCTGCATCCAGGAGAGTGTGAGGGAAGCTGGGCAGACAATGCAGGAAAATCCACTCTGGCTTTGCAAGGTCCAAAACAGCTGTAAGGGAGGAGAAAACCCATGGAAAAGAGGGATGTGTGCCATGGCTGCAGCAGAGCTCAGGGAGGTGGCTTTGTGGTCAGGGGAACAGGAGTGAATGGGAATGGATATCTCCCTCGGGACTGCTGCACCATGGGCTGGCTTGGGAGGCTTGGAGAGAGTTTGGAGAAAGTGTCATTCTGTGGTGAAGCAAGACAGTCAGTCCATCACATCACCCCCCCTTGGCCTCCGCTTGCTTCCAGGCGGGAGAACCAGTCCCAACCCTTACAAACCATATGCTCTTCATGCTCCACCAAACACCATCCCCACTCCCATGGTCCAAAGACCATCTCCAGTCCATGGTCCATCTCCACTCCCAGTGGCTGGTGCCCTGCTACGTGGGAGAGCACTGAAAACAACCCCGAAGCTGGAACATTTCCAGCTCCACAACCTCTCCTCGCTTCAGCACTGGGGATCCCTGGGGCTAGAACGAGGGATCTTTGGGGTGACCATGGCACAAACACGTAGGGATGGAATCCTGAGCAGTCCTGTTGTGCTATGCATCCCTCTGGCTGCCCACACACACACACAGAGTCATGTGCTGCACAACCGAGGCACGGCTGTGCACGTTCCCCGCTGTCACATCTCACTCACAGGCCAGGGAACAAAATCCTGGGATGACAAAGCAGGAGAATTCCAGGGTGAGCTCTACCACCATAAAACAGTCTGGAGAAGGGAGAGCTTTGGGGTTACCCAACTGCAGCCTTCCTGTCTCTTAAGGGGCTCCAGGAGAGCTGAAAGAGAGCTGAACAAGGGCATGGAGGGACAGGACAAGGGGGAATGGCTTCCTGCTGCCCGAGGGCAGGGTTAAGTGGGATATTGGGAAGAAATTCTTCCCTGTGAGGGAGGTGAGGCCCTGGCACAGGGTGCCCAGAGAAGCTGTGGCTGCCCCATCCCTGGAAGTGTTCCAGGCCAGGTTAGACAGGGCTTGGAGCAACCTGGGATAGTGGGAGGTGTCCCTGCCCATGGCAGGGGGTGGAACGAGATGCGCTTTAAGATTCCTTCTAACCCAAACGATTCTGGGATTCAGTGACTCCCTCCTGGAGACAAGAATTTGCTGGGTAACCCCGTGTGCTCCCCAAGCTTGACTCTCAGAGCATGACTAGAAAGCGCTGGCTGCCTCCAACGTGCCGAGGCAAGCGCTGCCTCTTCCTGCAGGTTCTGCAACAAACTGCTGGTGCTTTGCCTTGTGCAACACCTGGAGCCTTTCCAGAGGCTCCCCCGGGTGCAACACCTGGAGCCTTTCCAGAGGCTCGGCAGGTAGGGAGGTATGGGAGCCTGTGCAGGGAATGCTGCCGGCTCAGCCTGCGGTCCCGCAGCGTGAGGTTGCTGCTGAGCCCTGCTCCTGGCACAGCGGGTTGGGAATGCTGCTGCACTCACCCCCTTCCCCAGGAGCAGAACCAAGGCAGATTTTATCGTACCTTATTTTATTTTATCCTGTTCTTGAACAGTTACCCAGGGGCTGGGGAAAACTCTCCTCCTGTATTCAGGTTTTGTGCAAAAATTCCACAAATTCTTTCAAGACTCCCGGACTTTTTCAGCTTCCCTGCAATCTCGGGGCTTCACTGTCCTCCAAAACATGTGGAACGAGCAGCATTTCCTGGTGTTGAAATGCTGATGTAACAGGGTGGTGAATCAGTGGGGATCTTTCTGCCCGAACCGTGTTGTATCACTGTTAGTGCTGAAGTTTTGCTATTTTAATCCACAAAGCCCCGCACAATCCAGCCGGAGTAAATGGCGAGTAACCCCGCCGTATCCAATTTCAAACCTAGGAACTGGTGAGAACTGTATTAATGCAAAACTATTCTGGTTCATGGGACCCTGCTCCAAGCAGACGGGATGCCATGCAGTAATCCAAGCGGTGTGTAACATTATAAAGTGTATAAATAGCCCTTGCCGGGTGTGTCGGAGGGGCAGGGGGAATTAGAGGAGCTGTGTTTGCCTTGGAAAGATGAGCTGAAAGCCAGCGGTGGGCCTGGGGCTTGAATTCACACTCAGTCCTGGTTCCTGCCATGTTACAGACACTAAAACAGGTTGGTTTTGCTTAATACCTTCAGCCTGCACTGCCTTTTCTGGGTCTTTAAGTAACACCCAACAAATTGAGGTGCTGGTCCCTAACTGCTGGTCCCCTTCCCTGCCACTGGCTCACCGAGGATGGGTTTGGCTTCTCCAAAGTTAGAGCCGCCTGATGCCTTGAACCCAACTCCTCAGCCAGCAGCATCCTCGTGTTCTCCCAGCTTTTCCAAGAAAAAGCTGACACAGCTGCAGATTGAGGAGCAGAGGCCATGGAGCCACCAAAACAAGGACAAATGAGTCCCCAGATGCCATGGCATGACGTGGGGAGATCCTTGGAAGTGACAGGGGAGCCCATCACCCTCAGGTTATGGCAGCCTGGTCACCAAGGGCCAAGTCCTGCTCAGATCCCAGCGTCCCCCTCCTCCAGGGTGAACGAACTCCAGTGCTGGAGTTTGGAGCGGACACTGTGTCCACATTCTTCAGCCCAGGGCCGGGAATGTCAGCTCCTGTCCTGACGCCAGGAGCCTGCATTCCTCCCCCATGCTGCTCCCAAAGAATGCCAGCCCAGAGGGTGCTGGGGAGAGGGTGCCGCTCGCTCCGGGGGGATGAGGGGAGACTTGCTAAACCCGCAGAAAAGCCTTTCCCGAGCTGGCAGAGACGGGCAGGGGTTAGCACATGTGTGCTGCCGTGTGTTTACTAAACACTGCTCCCGGCGAGAGGGAATGGCTGGAATTCACCCCCTCGCTCCCCACCAGACCCCAAGGACATGCAGGCGGACCAGGGGAATTCGCTCCTCCAGCCTGTTGCCATGGCTGCATATTTCAGAGACTCAAGCAGTGAAAAAAATAAAAGAAGGAAACCAAAACATTTCAATGGGAGGGAAGAAAAATAGGAGGGGAAAAAATGCAGAAGAGTAATGAGAAGGACAAGCGAGTCCAAGAAATGGATTAGATCATCCTTAGAAACTGGTGTCTGAGGAGTTCTCCATAGCTCAGGCTGTTCCAATATTTACTGTGTGTTATTTAAACCATGACTCCTGGCACCAGCTGGGGCTCCGCAGCACCGCGCACTGCTCGGGAACATTGTTAAAAGCTGGTCCGGGGCTCCAGGAGCGCTTGAGAGGGGCTGGAAGCAAAACATCCCTGTTGGCTGCGGAAGGCAGCCTGCTCCAGATGAGCTGCTGGCAGGACGGCAGCGGGGCTGTATCCCGAGAGCAGCACCCAGCGTGGAGCTGGCAAACAGCAGTGTGGGATGTAAACTCCTAAGTTATAGGATCAAATCCTTGGAGAGGCTGAGCAAGGACAGGCAAGGGCTGGCTCCAGCATGAGAATGGAGCTGAGGCAAGCAGCGAGCCCAGCCTGAGAGAGGGTGAGAGGCACACCTGCAGGCGGGAAGGTATCCTGGCTCCTCTGATCCTGGAGGGATTTGTTGCTATCGGTGCACTGGGTATATAAAATCACTCTGTGGGCAGTTTTTTATGAGCAGGTTTTGGCACATGGATTGCTACCTGTGCTTCGTGTCCGTGACACTCTGGAAGAGCATCCCTTTCTTGTGCAGAGGCAATGCACAGCATCGTGAGCCTGGAGTTCCCACTCTGGCCAGGGTGATGCAAGTCTGGCTCATGTATCCCTGTGGTACCAACTGGAGTTTGCAGGGGAGCCACAGGCATGCCAGAATCCAGCTGGATTTAAAACCCTGCAATGATCGGCACCTTTGGCTCCCATACCTCCTGGAGGAATCTGGATCTGCAGCAATGTTTATTCTCTCGTGGGATTCCCACTGTTAATTATGAGATATGGAACGATGGTGCCACGGTCTCTGCTCCATGCCAGGAGTGCCAGGGCTGTCTGACCACATGCAAGAGCTGGTCTGGAGCTGGATGCGAACAGGAATTTCCCAAGGGACGAAATCAGAGAATCAGGTTTAGGTGGGAAGGGACCTTAAAGATCATCTAGTGTCACCCCCTGCCATGGGCAGGGACACCTCCCACTAGCCCAGGGTGCTCCAAGCCCTGTCCAACCTGGCCTTGGACATTTCCAGGGAGGGCGCCCCCCCAGCTTCTCTGGGCACCCTGTGCCAGAGCCTCACCTCCCTCACAGGGAAGAATTTCTTCCCAAGATCCCATCTAACGCTACCCTCTGGCAGTGGGAAGCCGTTCCCCCTTGTCCTGTCCCTCCATGCCCCTGTCCCAGGTCCCTCTGCAGCTCTCCTGGAGCCCCTTTAGCCCAGGAAGGTGCAGCGAGGCGATCCCGGCTCCTTCCCGTCCCTTCCCAGGATCCCTCAGCCTGAGGGTCCCTCTCCCGCGCCGACAGCGACACCTGGCGGCCCGGGCCGGGGCCCGCGAATCCCGGGGGCTGGAGCGTGTCCAGGAAAGGAACGGAGCTGGGAAGGGGCTGGAGCCCCAGGAGCGGCTGAGGGAGCTGGGAAAGGGGCTCAGCCTGGAGCAAAGGAGGCTCAGGGGGGACCTTGTGGCTCTGCACAAGTCCCTGACAGGAGGGGGCAGCCGGGGGGGTCGGGCTCTGCTCCCAGGGAACAGGGACAGGAGGAGAGGGAACGGCCTTGAATTGTGCCAGGGGAAGTTTAGATTGGATATGAAGGAAAATTTCTTCATGGAAAGGGCTGTCCAGCCCTGGCACAGCTGCCCAGCTGGTGGAGTCCCCACTCCTGGAGGGATTTAAAACCCATGTGGATGTGGCACTTGGGGACATGGGTCAGCAGTGGCCTTGGTGGTGCTGGGGGAAGAGTTGGACTCTGTGGTCTTAGAGGGCTTTTCTAACCAAAATGGTTCTATGATTCCATCTTTATATTGCGTTTAGTCACCCACTCCCCATGGCAGAGCGTGGCAGTGGTGTTTTCCAGCCAAGGGCTTTTCCCCATGATTCATTAAGGAACATTTCTCCCTGTCTGGTTTCATTCTGCTCACAATAATGAGTCTTTCATGACAACCCCGTTGCATGTTCAGGACAAAGCTTATAAATGAGGGATAGGGAATCAGTTGCCCTCTCCAGAAGGGATTATCAGCATGGGCAGTGAGATGCAAATATCACCAACTAAAAGCGGTTTTGAAAGTGAAATGCATGGCTGTAAACTGTCCCTACAGCTTTCACCCCATAAAAATGCCTGTGGATGGTTTTCCAAGACCTGCTCTTTGCTTTTTTGTGGTGTTCAAGAGATGTGAAGCAGCAGAAAGTTCCTTTCCAGCTGACCTAACCTCACCCTGCCCCACGAGGAGATGCCTCCAGTAGGAAACAGGGGACGGGATTAACTGCTGTGACCCATTAGTGTCCAGCCCTGTCACCCCCAGCTCAAGAAAATGCTGAAATAAGACCTATGGAAGTGGTTCAAGGTCAGGCTTCTGCTTTACAGGGAAAACCCAAGGAAATGCAGCTTATTTTTCTCATGCAAGAGAAAAAGCTGAGCACAGTGATCGCAAAACAATAAAATTCCCAAGGAATTTTGCCACAATGGAGACAAAATTCTAATCAGCTTGTGAAAATGTGTGAGGATCCTGCAGCCATCATCCAAACTAGGGCAAGACCCGGCCCATGCAAGTTCCTGCTTCCAGGATCCCTTCTCACTGTCTCTGGGGCTTTAGAAGATTTCCTAGCACAGAAATCAATGTGGGAATACTGGATGTTTTAAGAGAAGCATTTAAAAATGTTTGGGATTTTTTTTATTTTTTGAAAGAAGTTTTCATTGAATTTTGGTATACAGGGCTTCATGTGATGGGAGCTGCTGGAGAGCAAATGGTCTGGCCAGGAAATTTCTGATTCTGAAATCACCCACGAATGGTTGGATGGGAGGAGAACAGGTTGCCTTTCCAAAGCCTTTTTCCTGACTCTTCCCACAATTTCAAGATGAGGATCTATGAAAACACAGCAGCACTGAAAGAGCAGAGCCAAAGGCACAAAGCATTTTAATGAGGCAAAAACATCCTGCTAAGTCTTTTGGTTTACTGGTGTTGAGCCTGTTCCAAGCCCAAAGAAAAGGACTCCGAATCTATTAAAATAGTTGGCTTGTGGGATCTGCAACGTAAGCATGATTAAAATCCATCTATTTTTATCCATATGAGAATATATCAGCCAAAGGAATCTGGTTTTTTTAAGAAGTAAAATATATTTGTCTTCAATAAAAGTGTGCAGGTGAGCTCAGTGGGTAACAGCACTGCCCAGTGCTGGGAAGAGAGAAAGGTACCTGGCTTTGCTGCTTCCCAGCCCCTTTGTTGGCTGGTGCTGGTGACATTCCAAGAATTGTAATGCCACTTGGACCGAAAATGGGAGACGAGTTAGATCTCTGAAACCTGAAGAAATTCAGGCTTGCTGCAGCCCAGAGCAATCTAAACCCTGAGAGGAGGGGGAGAGTCCTGCTCTCTCCTGCTTTTAGTTTTGATGGATCCAGGGGCTCCACAACCTCTTCTGTAGAGGGTGTGGGATTTGCTCAGTACTTCTTTCTGCTTCTCATTTATCCCAGTGAAAATGGGGATTTTAATACTTTCTCAGAAAGAAAGTCACATAAGTATTTTCCACTTCCTGGGCAAATGCTCCAATTGTGCTTTTGTAAAAGAGGGATGGGATACAGTGACTCCTACAATTAATTATCTCCATTCCTGTATTGTGTGTGGGCTCTGAAAAACCGTGGTAAACCGTAAACCAGCTCCAACTGCCAGAGCACAGGGAAACACTTGCATAAGTGACCTGTAAAACACAACCACATCAGTTTATAACTGCTGCTCTGGTGGCTTCCCAAGGGAAAAGGGGAAGTCATGGAAAGGACTGAGCTCTCTGAGGATGGGTGCTGCGTTTGGAGTCGTGCTGAACTACAATGAAAGGTCTGTTCTTTGAGCAGAGACATAATAAAACCCCTGGAGACAAAGTTTGAAGGATCATTTGCACTGAAAAGCCAACAAAAGACCAAGCAGGTTCAGGTGCCTGCTTTCTTTCTCTTCCCCCTCCAACAGATACTCACCCGATTTTCCCTCAATTTTTCCATTGAAAATGGTTTTATTTGTAATTTTCTGTCCTGTTACCAAACTCACCTGAGCATCAAGCTCTGATTGAGTTGTGAGCTCTGTTCTGAGTGCAGAACAAATTTTAACAGTATGACAAGCCTTGTTGTGCAACATCCATGGCCCCAAATCCTGGCATCCACTGGCAAGGAACACGCTCCCAATGACACACATGCCAGCCAGCAACCCCCGGGTGTCCTGGGGAGGGAAGAGGTGAGACAGCCAGCCCCCAAACACAAACAATTCATTTCATATTTAGCAATATCATGGCATGCACACTCCCCTTATAAGGCAAACACAAGAATGGCATGTGCCTTCCCAACCACATGCTGAAACCATGTTCTGAGGCTCTGCTCTCCCCCAGCCTCCCTCCCTTGCTTAATGCCACAGCAGCTCCAGCCAGCTTCATGTTCCCAGGATGTTTTTTCCATTAAATGCTACATTTCCAGGAACTTGTACACACATTTCCGTCTGCTGCTGTGTGAGTGACTTTTCCTCTCTGTATATCCCAGCCTGAGCAGTCTGACTCTGCCACAGCGGAGCAGCCTTCCTTCTCCAGGGCAGCTTTATGGGCCTGTGTGCACAATTAGGAAACAAAGAAAGGAAAAATAGAAGTCTGGTGCAAAGGGGAGCAGGTTGGAAGTCTGAAGGCTTTTATCTTTGCCTCAGTGCTATTCCAGAAACAGCGGACACCAGCCTTCCCAGTGCCTCCTGTTTATAGTTGATGAAAAAAAAAGAGTTTGTGGGAAGGTCTGTACATTTTAAACTTTGAAATTTCAGCTCTTCCCTCCCCTGGAAGACTCCACGGGTCAGTGCTGATTGGAGTGAAGCCATCTGTGTATTTATATTACTCAATATGTTGTCCGTTCCCTCCTTCTCAGTACTCCTCAGGCAAAGGGATGGCAAATTCAGAGATGTGGGAGAAAACGAGCAGCAAGCCCCAGTTTGTTCCATCCTGATGAGAGGAAAACTGGAAATCCTGGGGCACCTTGCTCTGTGAAAGACAGAAGTGGGAAACCCCTCAGGAAATGGCAGGAAGTGGAGCAGAGCAAATGAATGGGTTTATCCCTACTCAGAGGTGTATGGACACATCCTTGCCCATGGAAAGGGGTAAATAAATACTAAATGAAGAGGAACACTAAATAATAAAGGGGTCAATCAATACTAAATTGCTTAGGAAGCCTGCTGCTTGCACAGGCTCAGCTGTTCCATCTTTTCCTAGGTCTCCTAAATCTGAAGCCCCTCTTGCCCATTTCTAATGCCCATCCACAAGCAAAACCAAAGCTCCAGAGCATTTCTGCAGAGAAGCCTTGTGGGCAGAGGTCCTTGTGCAAACGATGAGCTGAAAGATTCCTGGGCCACAGAACCAAGGTGCAGTTGTGTTGGAAGCCATCCAAGCACTGAGGTCACCTGGTACTCATAAAGAAGAGAAGCTGCTTGAAGGGAAAAATGTTGGAAGACTGATTGGAAGAGGCAGAAGGACTTCATTCCTGTGTCTGTGTGAAGGGGCCAGCTCTCCTCTCCAGGGAATGCTGCACAGTCACTTAGAATCATAAAGAGGAGGTGGGAAAAGCCAGCCCCTATCGCAGCAGCATGTGTGAGCGAGTCTGGACATGGAGCAGTCATTCCCAAAGCCCTGTCTCCCATCTCCCAGCACCCACGTAAACATCCCTAGATCGTGTGTCTTCAATGGGGCCCTCATGTATCAAATTCCCATCAGTGCCATTAATTGTCAGCTATTTGCTTTTACAGATTTGTTTTACATCCAGAAATGAATCCCAGCTCTTCCGTGTCTCTTGGGACCCGGTCGTGGTAAGTGCTGATACAATCAGGCTGGGAGCACACGCAGTGAAGCATCCCAGTGTCTATCCAAGCAAAACTTTTCCATGTGAGTGCTGCGAGTTCACAGCTATTGCTAGCAGCTTGCCACGGACAGACTTTGTGTATCCTCTTGCAATATAATCTTCCCCAGAATGGTTTTGAAAGACTGTTAACTCGATCCTGCCAAAAATAGTCTGTGCAGCCAAACAAAATCAACACAAGATCTTCAGTGTTTGAGCTGGCCCGTGAGTTGCATTTTTCACCTTTTTCCAATGAGATGTTTCTTGACATCCATGAAACCTTCATTTGGCTTCTAATACCCCCAATTATCCTTGCAGCGTTCATTTTAATTACAACATCAGAGCCGGGCAAGCAATTGGCTTCATGGGCAAGAGGGGCCCAGCCAGGCTTGTAGCCCCGTGCACAGGCTGGCAGCTGCAGCTCAAGAATGTGTTTATTTGTGTTTGGTTTATGTGGTTTTGGTGACCTTTTGTTAAAATCAGCCAGCGGCTTCCAGGAGGCAAAGTTACATACTCACTGAAAAGAAATGCAGGGAAATAATCCTGCACAGGCCCTTCTGCTGAATGTCACATTTGTGCTGAATATCGTGTCCTTGTGCCCAAGGCAGGGGTGGCTGAGGTTAAGGTTAAAGGCATGTTATCCATGGTGGCTGCACGGATATTGTCCCTTTGATCCTTGTGAAGAAGTACAGCCCAGAAATAAGTTTGGGGAAAATGGGGCGCAGTGGAAAATGGATGTTTGGGTTCCTGTGGGTCCTGCCACCATTACACGGTGTTACAGCTGAGGAGTGTCCGTGTTTTTCTGTCTGTCCTTCCAACTCTTCGACAAACTCATGGATAAAAAGAGCTGTTTGTCTCCTGCCTGGTGCCTACTCCACGTTTTTGTCCCTGCTGGGCTTGTCCAGCCTCCAGAGAGCAGCAGCAATTTCTGCTGTTCCTTCACGCTCATTGTGAGTGAAGCAGGGATCTCTCCAAGTGATAAATCCATGCCAACACTTGCCTGGCTTTGGCAGTGTCTTCCCACATAAGCTGCCTGCTGATGTCACCAGAAAAGGGCATCAAAATTTTGCTTGGTCTCTGGCTGGTGAGCCTCAGTCTTGGTTCCGATCACACCAGATACCAGACGTTGTCTGTCTGTCCGCGAGTCCCTAAGTGAGGTGCATCAGAAACCACGCGGAGTCTGGGATTTAGGCTACGTCTGCAGGGCAAATAAACACAGATGCCCAGGCGCCGGCTTTCCAGGCTGAGGAAATGGCCTGTGGAAAAGCTGTGGTGTGGACGGCTCTCTCAGCAACCAGCACTGTGCAGCCTGGACCACATCCCCCAGCTACAGACCTGCATGTAATTTCCAGCTCCATTCCAGTTTGGTATTTTATTTTTTTTATGCCTCACACTGTTTAAGTAAGTGATGGTCATTGTGGGGAGGAGTGCGAGCAATTTCTCTTTCACCCCAGCAATTAGAAGAGCAGAACTTCCTACACACCTTCCACTCTTATGATTGTGAGCTGAAAGACTCACTGATTAAATCCCTCCATGGCCAGTTAGCCTGCAGTGTCCTCCTGTCATGGTGTCCCACGGGAAAAAATTCCTCCTGGCAGGTCAGGAGGGAGCGTAGAATCCAAAGCCATTAAGGGATTTAATGGTCATAAGTGAATATTGTGATGCTTTTGCTGAAAATCTCAACCAAGGAGGCAGCTCCCAGTGATGGATTTGCTAAGAGCGAAGCTGTCGCTGCTCTGGGGATTCCAGACGAGCTGGAGAGCAGCCAGGTGTGACAGCAGGTAGGAAGGTGACAATGCAGGTGCTCTCAATGCAGGAGTGAGGAAGGAGGTGTGTTTAGGTCAGCAGCCAGCTCAGAAAAACAAAACCCCCTTCCTAAGCCAATTGGAACAGAGGTTTTGTGTTTCAGGGGAAAGGTGGACACCTTGAAAAAGGGTTTTGCACCAAACTACCATAGAAATCCTTTTGAAATTTTGTACAGCAGATGATTTTGGGAAAAGGTCAGGAATGTTTGTATAGGAGATTCAAAGCCTCACAGTGGAATTTAATGTTGTTTGCATCGTTGGACTTGATTATTATTGCATTCTTTTAAAATATATCAGCTGTCAAGCAGCCCTGCTGCTGGCATTCCGTACTGTAGCAGAACAGGAGACGTGTTTACAGTTTGGATTTTACTTCAGGATTGTTACAGGCAGCAATGGCTTGGCTGGACTTGAAATTACCATCCTCTGTGGGCCAAAGGCCCTTTGTTACAGCTAAATGAAATGCTGCTGCTGCTTCTTAGCTCTGAAAGGACTGTAAGATAAAAAAGCAGATTAAAACATTAAATATAACATCAGTATGTTTTATATACTTATAAACAGTGTATTTAAAAAAACCCTTATTTTTTAGTTTTAAAAAAATGACCAAAAAAGGAAATTCTCTTAAACTAAAACACTGGTATTCCAGCAGCATTTCCAGTCGGGAAAGCTTCTGAGCAATGTGTTGGGGTTTGGGTAGTGGGGGAGCTATAGGAGTAGCTTCTTTGAGAAGCTGCCAGAAGCTTCCCCTGTGTCAGACAGAGCTGATGCTGGCTGGCTCCAAAACAGACTTCTCATTATTACAATCTGATTAGTAATAAATTCCATAAATCTCCCCAAATCAAGACTATTTTGCCCATGACAGAAATTGCTGAGTGGTCTCTCCCTGTCTTTATCTCAACTTAGGAGCATTGTATTTTCTCTCCCCTGTCCAGCTGAGCAGGGTAGTGATGGAGCAGCTCTGGTGGGCACCAGGCATCCCACAGTCTGTCACTCTGGGATTATCTTTTTTCCGGGATATTTTGGCAGAGCATTTCCAGTCGTGGCTGTGACCCCCTGGCCCATCCTGGATGGATGGCTGGGCCAGGCCGGGAGAGTTTTGGGATGGAGGCAATGACAGCTAAGGAGGAGCATGGGGATGTGCAGGGTCTCAGGGTGAGCATGACCTGGGTGACCTCCAGGATGGGGTCAGAGGCCATAAGGGACCTGGAAAAGGCTCTGGAGATGGTAGTCAACAGTGGCCGGACACAAGCCCAGGTGTGCCCCTGTGGGCAAGAGGCCAATGGGTCCAGCAGGACTAGGGCAGTGACTGGGCACTGTGAAGCCCCTCCAGTGCTGTGTCCAGTTCTGGGCCCCCACAACAAGAACCACATTGAGGGACTGGAGCACGTCCAGAGAAGGGAACAGAGCTGGGGAAGGGGCTGGAGCCCCAGGAGAGGCTGAGGGAGCTGGGAAAGGGGCTCAGGCTGGAGCAAAGGAGGCTCAGGGGGGACCTTGTGGCTCTGCACAAGTCCCTGACAGGAGGGGGCAGCCGGGGGGGGGTCGGGCTCTGCTCCCAGGGAACAGGGACAGGAGGAGAGGGAACGGCCTCAAATTGTGCCAGGGGAGGTTCATATTGGACATCATGGAAAGGGTGGCCAGGCATTGCAAGGGGCTGCCCAGAGAGGTTTGGAGTCTCCATCCCTGTAGGTGTCCAAGGAAGGCCTGGACGTGGCACTCAGTGCTCTGGGCTGGGTGACAAGGTGGGCATCGGTTACAGGTTGGACCTGATGGCCTTCGAGGTCTTCTCCGACCTCAGCAATTTTGTGATTCTGTGACCGGCACCACGCAGGGACCGGCGATGTTCTCCCTCCTCCTCTTCCTCCCGGCGCCGGGCGGGATGCGGGAAGAGGCGGGAAGAGCCGTGAGGGGGATCCCGCCCCCCCCCGTCCGCGCTGAGGGGGCGCCCGCGGCGGCGGGA
>NW_008237227.1:128121-150711 GCF_000691975.1 Corvus brachyrhynchos | reverse complement strand
TGGAGGTTTGGGGGGCTGGCAGAGGATGGGGGGCTGTGGGACTGGGCTGGGAATGGTGGGCGTCAGCGGGACTAGAGGTGGCTGTGGGGTCCAGGAGGTGCTTGGGGGTGTCTGTAGGAATGTTGGGAGGGAAGGAGATCTGGGGATGCAGGAGAGGATGGAGAGGGTTGTGAGTGGGGATGAAGGATCTCCAGCTCATGAGAGGATGGGGGTCTGTGGGACTGGAATGGGAATGGGTGAATCCAGAGATCTGTGTGGGTTCTGTGGGAGTGGCTGTGAGTGGGGATGAAGGATCTGGGCTCAGGAGTGTGGGGGGCTGAGGCACTGGAGTGGGGATGGTGGATGTCAGCAGGACCAGGGGTTTGCTGTGGGGACTGGGGATGTCTGTGGGACTCCTGCAAGGGACGCAGATTTGGGGGTGCAGAGGAGGATGGAAAGGGTCGTGAGTGGGGATGAATCCCCTCCTGGAGCTCAGGAGGGGATGGAGAGCTATGGGACTGGGGTGGGGATGGGTGATATCAGGGATCTGTGGGTTTTGTAGGACTGGGGTCACGGTGAGAATGGACGAGTCAAAGGGGTCTCTGTGCTGCCTTGTGTGTGTGTGGTTGGGGGAAGAAAAGGGCACAGGGCTTCACCCTTATGGTGAGGGACTCCCCAGGTTGGAGGGACCAGGGGTGGTGTCCTGTGGGAGCAGGGTAAGCCCTGGAAGAGGTGAGCTCAGGCCCGTGATTTAATTAGCCAGGCGAGCAACATGCAGAGGGCAGAGAGGAGACCTGGCAATAATTGGGTGTGTGTGTGAAAGGAATCTTAATTTCTAGGCAGGCTGACAATTGCTGCGCAAGGACTTGGAGGCAGTTCCTGAAGTCCCCCATCTGGCCTGCTGTGGAAGGCTTTCACAGGAGCTCTGTGCTTGGAGAGTCTAACTTAAACAAAGATTTGTTTTCTGTAGGCTTTGGCTTGCATAGCCTCTTGTTTAGAGTTGGTGGCTGGAGTCTCAAAACAAATCTGTTGGTGTCCCCGGTGATTTGTTTTTCCCAAGTGCCCTGTATCTCTGCAAGCTGGAGAACTGGCAGTGCAAGACTTTATTTGCGTCAAATGGACAAAATAAAAATATCTCCAGTTAATTTGCACTCTGTGAGCACACAGTCAGGGGATCTGGGAACTGAAGGACACTGTAAACATTTTTCCCTCATGGTTTACCCTGGTGATCAGTGTTCTGCTGTTGTCATTTGTACGTGGCACGTGCTTGCTGCCAGATTCTCTGGTACAGATGGAGGGTGAAAATGTCTGGCTTGCTGGTGAGCTGGGATTCTAAATAAGTAGTTAATCTTGGGAGTACTGAGTGGTAAGGTTTGCACTCTGCCTGGTCTAGTGCCTGAAATCTCTGCTAGTTGGATTTGTTCAGGCTTCTCTGGCCCACTGGCATAATTATTCATCATGAAGTAGCAACTGAGGAGGCAAGATGTGCTGTTACTATTTTTTAAGTGAAATTCCTTCCTGTAGCCTCCCTTACGGGTGTCTATTACTACATGGCTGAAGGCACTTAGTACTCAGCTGTCTGTAGCTGGTTTATATCACTTTAAATATCTGACATGAATAATCTGTTCTGCCTCTGTGACCCCAGAGACTTGGATAAATTGAAATCTAATGTGGAGGTAAACTGGGGCTTCCTTCAGTTAGTGGGCTTCAGATCACTGGAAATCTGTTGCAAACTAAACCTCCAGGATCTAAATTGTGTTGTTGGCATGAGCAGATTTAATTTTAGGGGTATCCTCTACACACGCTCTCTGTTGTAGGCGAGGTGTAGTCTAAGGAGGCATTTAGACACGGGCCAATTTACCAATAACTTCATGTATTCCCCTGGCAGAAGAAAATCCAGAGGGACAGACAGTTTTGTTCCAGGTCTCCATGATTCTGAAAACAAGCCCAGCTGTTTCATATGTTCCATTTTGTAGTGTCTGATTGGGGTTTATATACAATCAAGTTCATGGTTTAAAGCCATGTACTGATGTGTGAACTTGCAAAGAGCAGAGAGGGGGTTCAGCTTCTGGAACTTCTCTGAGAAAAGCTGTGGTTCAGCGGATGCTGGGATAGTCAGTCACGGGGGATAGGAAAATGAGGTTGCTTGTGAAGTGTTAAGTTCAGTGAAGCTGCTGATAGAAACTGGATTCTTTCCCCTTTTGTCTCTAAACAAACTCTGGTCTCTCCTACTGTCTTGCTGTGGCTGAACAGAAATTCTCAGACTTTCTGAACTGCTCATAAACCCAAATCTTACATGGAGTTACTACAATTACTACAGCCTGTGCTGTTTTCATGCCTCTAAATATCACCCCTATACATCTTTAGGTAACAAATTTGATTAGGAATAAATGTAAGCACGCATGTGGCTGCTGAATCAGTCACAGACAGCAATGCAGAGCTGGAGCATCCCCAGGGTCTGGTGGAAGCTCTGTGGGGCCGTATCCCCGTGCTGTCTCTCCAGCAGCCAGGCTGATACGGTTCAGTGGAGTGTCTGATGCTGCTGCTTTCCCCAAACCCGGCGTTCGGTGTCTTGCAAAACCATGGGCTGTGTTTTAATCAGGTTGTGGCTCTTGTAAGAGAAACTTCTTGCAGATTATTTGTGGCTGCTGTTCTTTGTGGCATGGAGGAAGGACAGATACGGTGATTTATAGTGAAAGCTGCCCGCTGCTTTTCCTGTATGCTCACAGCAGATTTCCACTGTCGGGCTGTGGGATTCTGACCATGTGTCTGCCTTAGGAGGAATTGTTTTGAAGTCTTCAGGACTTTATGTAGAAGAAAACTAGAGGAAACTGGCTCGTCTTGTTGTGTGAGGTGGATTTCTATTTCGAAACGCTGCAGAGTTCTCAGGGTCTAAAAGCAGGACTTGCTATATGGCAGGCAGATGGTGTCTCTGTCAGAAATATCTCTTGCCATTCCCATGGAAAATATTCCCAGCCATCCAGACTGCAAGCCTTTGGGAAAAATAATCTGTGGTTTTCACATAATTGAATATGTCAGATTCCACTTGCACCAGGCAGGATTTGGAGATAGAGGGGATGGAGGTAGGAAGGGAGTTGGTTGAGGGGATTTGGCTGAGATGACTCCAGCGATGGCAGCAGGAGCCAGAGGTGTCAGGATGAGAGCAGTGATGAGGTACAGGGTGAGGGAGAGCTGGGGAGGAGGAAGGGAAGTGCTGCTTTTTGGGGAGAATCATCCAGAGCACCACAACCAGTTTAGGGATGTCTGTGAACTCTCTTGGCGCCATCATCCGTAGCTTTTTGGAGCTGGTTCATATGGAGAATCTTTTTTGGGCCTGTGCTTAGACCTGAAGAAAGTTTTGTTAGTCTTACGCAGTGGCTGTGCAGGTGTGATAACACCACCTGATCCTAGCTCTTTTTCCAGTGGTGCTGAACACACAGGTGGTGTGAAGTTAGTGATGAGTTACTCAGTAGGAGGCCTCTACTTGATTTAGTGACTTTCATTCCAGTTTTCCAGTGAAATCAAGATGTGCTGTTTGCCTCATGTTGAAATGCTCCATTGTTCTGCTTTTTACAGGATCCTGGGATGTGAAGGCTGGTATATCCCTGTTTTGCAGGTAGCAATCTAAGGTTTAGAGAATAAGGTAGAAAATATTCATTATTATTAGATAGGTCACTCTAATAATTAAGGATTGGATCTAGTCTGTTTCAATACACAGTGTTATTTGGCACTTTGTGCATTCGTGGTGTATCTCTTAGACCTTGATTGTGAGTTCCCAGCAGTTCTGAGCTCAGCCTCACAGGACACTTCAGGATCTACCCTCTGATTCTGAGGACCAGAATCAATAGCTGCCTGTGAAAACTTGGCTTAAGCAGTTCTCCTGGCATTGCAGGCTGTTCTTTTGCAGCATTCATGGCAGCAACAAGGTGCTTAAGCAGCGAGGACAATCCTTTCTGTCCCTGCAGGGGTTTTTTTGGAGACTACGTGCCTTTCAGCTGTAAAATTGGTCTTGTGGATAGCCCTCCTATCACATGGCTCTGGGTCTTTTTAGAGGTCTGGTCTGAATGTTAACTGAGACTTGAGTCCCATGGGGGGGAAATACCACCACAGCTAGGGGCTATCATAGTGCATGTGTATGGGGGGCTAAATTAGAATTGCAGGGGAATTTTAAAGTCAGAAGTCCTACAGTGTTTACATCGAGTTTCCAAATTTAGTGTTCTCTGGCCTGGTTTCTTCTGAGTAATCACTGAATGCTGTCTGTTGTTAGTTTTATATTAGCACTCACTTAATTACAGAGTTAAATTAATTTCACTTATGTGACTTTTACTTATGTGTTCTAGGATTTCATTAAAAGCCAGTGTGCAGTTTACTAAAATGACTTGCCTGGCTGGAAGATGCAACATTGATGCAAAATCTATTACAGCAGGGGATTGTTTGTTTGGTTTTTAAATTGTGCTGCTGACTCACAGAGTGCTTGAGGTTGGCAGGGACCTCCGGAGGTCATCTGGTCCCACCTCCTGCTCAAGCTGGGCCACCCGGAGCTGGTTGTTCAGCACCACATTCAGGAGCTTTTGGACCTCTCAGAGGATGGAGACTTCACCACCTCTGTGGGCAGCCTGTGCCAGTGCTCAGTCACCCTCACTGTGTGAGTTTTTCTTGATGTTCAGGCAGACCCTCTGATGTTCAGGCAGACCCTCCTGTGTTTCATTTTGTGCCCCTTGCCTTGGATCTTGTCACTGAGCACCGGTGGGAAGAACCTGCTTCCATCCTCTCTGCACATGTCTTTGATGAGATCCCCCTAAGCCAGCTCTTCTCCAGGCTGAACAGCTCCAGCTTTTCAGTGTCTTCTCATGGTAGAGGTGTTGCAAGTCCCTTTAATCCTCTTTGTGGTCCTTCACTGAATTCTCTCCTGTAGCTCCATGGCTCTTCTCTTGGGGAGCCCGGTGCTCTAGGTGTGGCTTCACCAGGGCTGAGCAGAGTCCTGGGAAATTACAGGCCAAATGCAATTTTGTATGTTAGAAATGGAGTCTAAACATCATCTTATTGCAGCAGATGATCTTAATTGTCTTCATTTTATACTGTGAAACAGCTTTGTTGATGTCACTGTTTTTAGGAGTTGGCCACAAGAGTTCACATCAAAAGCGCTTTATGGTACTTGCACGGAGTCTATAGTGACTGGAAATCCTCTTGTTCCTTCGTTGCCTGGTTATTATGAAAGGGAGCTGAAAGCATGTATTCTTTGTGATTCTTGAAAGGCTTCAGGGCCTTGTTAAAATCCCACTCAGCCTGTGTTGGACAGCATCACAGTCTGGAGTACCACCAGCCAGCCAGTGCTGTGCTCTGAGTGAGGGTTGTTAGCAGCACCCAAGATCATTCTCCATGGGAGTTGGGGAACTCACAGATACTGGAAAAAATGCAGCAAAGAGCCTCTAAGGTTGCAGGAGGATGGAGGTGTCGTCCCCCAAGGAGCAGACATTTGAGTACCCCAAGGTGTGGAAGCACATGTCTGTGTGGTACATGACTTACAGTTCAAGATCAGGTTCTGTTATATACGTGTTCTGAAATTTTCATTTCGTAGCTTTTAAGTGCTTGGCTCTGAAGAACAGAAGCTTTTTTCCATGCTGTATTTTTGCTGTGGTCCACATGCCCATCTTTGCAGGAGTACAAAATCCCACTTCGTGGCACCAGTAGAAAGGGAAGATTTACGTAGGTGCACACGTGGATGGAAAGCCTACTTCTAATCCTGACAGACGCTATGCACTGAAACAAAACTGATCTGCTGGAAATGTTCTGCTATATCCAGTGAAGTGCAAGTGCTGGTTTTAGGATAATGATTCTGTTACCTCACTCTGCAAAGCCCTTTAACCTGCTGACAGTCCGTGATGGGTGCGCAGTAGCCGGTGGGTTTGGAGTTGCGGGCGGGTGTTACCCAGCCTGCTCTGGAGCAGTGGGGCTGGGGACAGGCAGATGTTCAGGGCTGTGTGCAGCAGCAGCAGGTCGTGACAAGTTCCTGCGTTGTGGTGTCGAGCAGCCTGTGTTCGTTCTGGAGCCTCCCATTGTGCCTGTCTGTCTGTCTGATTTACCTGTGTTCATTCTGGAGCCTCCCATTGTGCCTGGCTGTCTGTCTGATTGACCAAGTGCCATGCTTCACATCCATATTGAGGCTTTAAGAACAAGCTGCAGTTGGGGTTCATCTGGCCCTTTCCATTCTGTTACCTCCCCTTTAGCTTGCAAAGTTAAGTAACAGTGGACCGCCATTTCTTTGGATATGTGCAAAATCGTATAATCCACTGCAGTATTGGTAATGCTTGCAAACCTGCAGAAGAATAAACTTCTAGAAGCTGGGGACGGGGAGATGTTCAGGGCTGTGTGCAGCAGCAGCAGGTCGTGACAAGTTCCTGCGTTGTGGTGTCGAGCAGCCTGTGTTCGTTCTGGAGCCTCCCATTGTGCCTGTCTGTCTGTCTGATTTACCTGTGTTCATTCTGGAGCCTCCCATTGTGCCTGTCTGTCTGTCTGATTGACCAAGTGCCATGCTTCACATCCATATTGAGGCTTTAAGAACAAGCTGCAGTTGGGGTTCATCTGGCCCTTTCCATTCTGTTACCTCCCCTTTAGCTTGCAAAGTTAAGTAACAGTGGACCGCCATTTCTTTGGATATGTGCAAAATCGTATAATCCACTGCAGTATTGGTAATGCTTGCAAACCTGCAGAAGAATAAACTTCTAGAAGCTTGAAATAGCCAGCGGAAGGCCTTCCTCCTAGAGAAGGCAGCCTCTGGCCTGGATTAGGATTGCTTTGAAACCATATTCTGTGATGCCACTAAGGCGGAAGTCTGTAAAATAAACTTCAGTCCTTGTGTGTGTTGATCTGCTCAGCATTGCTGAGGTGGGTGGTTGATACCTGAATCCTGCTTTAGCACATCAGCTGATGTGTTGGGATTTAAACTGCTGGGGGTTCTGTCCGAATCCTGCCTGGAGAAGGCTCTTTCCTTCTGCAAACTGGTGTTCAGGCGGGACTGTACGGGCAGAGCACGGCTGAGCTCCCTTGTGCAGCTCTGTCTGTGCTCAGGCCTGGGAGGAAACAGCCGTTTCAGCTCCCCAGAGGCCAAGGTCTGTCTAGTGATAAATGTTTGTGGCTCTTGTAACATTTGTGTGTCAGGGACTTGGAAGAAACCTGACCTCGGAGACTGAAGGCTGTCCTGATGGTGGTGGGGGGAAAAATTCCCAAAGCTGCATTCCTCATTGCTGTGGCTTTACACCTGCATTCTGTTTGGCAGCATCCTATTTATCCCTGTTGATTGTTTGGCCTCTTGGAATACATGCTCTCTTTCTCCCTCCAGTGCACTGACAGGATGGGAACAAGAGAGAGGAAATGGAGGCACAGCTCCCTGTGTGCATGCGAAAAGCCAGCAAGAAGGGCTCAGGATACTGGGAGGAAGGCAGGGACCGAAACTGTCCCTAAACACCACCTGTTCAGAGGGAAATACAAGAGATAGGGATCGTGTTCACAGGCATGAAAAATCCCAGGGTGGTGTTTTCCTGAGAGTGGGAGCTGTGGAGGCAGCTGTACTGTACACTCTGGGTATTTTAAAGGATGAAGCCTCGTGTTTTTCTCCTCCCCTTCTGCTATTCAGAGTTGTGTTTGGATACTGGAAAAGCTGAATTAATGAGACAGATTCCAAATGTGTTGATTCACGGTTGTGTGTGCTGAGCTCTAGTGAAATGGCTTGATGACTAATTCCTACCTGAAACTGTCCAGACTGGAATATCATGGAGGCTCCTACTTTCCCTGCAGTGTTTAGTCAGAGTTACTCCTCTGTACTTTAGTGTGCAGGATTGAATCATACTCGAGCTCTCAGCAGCGAGAGCAGGAGGTGCGTGCAGGCTGAAGTGCATTTAATGAGTTGTGCCTGATGAATTGAGTTCTTTTCCCTTTTTCCCCCGGAATGGCAGCAGCACCAGCAGCTCCCATGTCGGGATGAATGCTAACACACTCTGCAAACGCCTTGTGATGGCACAAAGGGCTCGATGGCAGAGGCTTCAAACGCATTATTCCTTTTCCATCGCTGCCTTTGTCCTTCTTTCAAGCGGGTAACTCACATATTTGCACTGACTGCTCCAGAGAGCTGGGAGCAGAAGCAACAGCATGAAACTAATGCGATGCTTTAGAATTTCCCTGCCACTTACTGGGTGTTGAATAGCTGTAATTAAATTAACCAGCATATTGATTTCAGCACGCTGCTTGGGAAAGAGCAGAGCAGGAACACAGGCATGGGAGCTGCTGCTTGGGAGGCTTGGAAAGCTAGAGCAGGCTGATAAACTAATGATGGTTATCCTCTCCAGTCTGTTTCGGCCTTTATGAAATTAGTTGATGGCCTTGCCGAGTAATTCCTAATTAAAGAAAAAAATATTAAGCTCTGTGGGTTTAGAGATGGCCACAAGAGTGAACAGACCTGGCTTAGTCTGTTTAGAGCTTGGTTTTGTGTTAAACAATCTGTGTCACTCTGATGAAAGTGTTCAAAACATCTCAAAAGATGTGGACAGTCCATTATCCCTTCAGCAGTCCTGTTGGACACAGAACCAGGAGTATGGGCTTCAAGGCTGAGAGGCCTGAAGCACTGAGGGAGGGGGTGTATCAGTTCTTCCTAATTAATGTTAAATTTATCTGTACTCTGTTGGGTACTCATTACTGGAATAGCCATGGCACTGGCAAGGGACACTGTTCTGGAGGTGACTTAGGGTCTTGCCTACAGGGATGACTAAATCAACATGTGGATGCATTACTATAACTAAATGAAATAAAAATAAAATGGTACAACTTCTGTGGGTAGGTGACACTGAAACACCACAAACACACGTTATTCACGAGCCCAAATGACATCTGGCATACCGTGGTGGTGGTGTTTTAGCTGGGAAGATGACAGCAGCTCCCTTCCAAAGCTTTGGGGCACTACTGAGCACTTGATCAGAGGTTGTTTTATTTTGAGGGCTGTGCTCTTGGCAACTGCAGTTCATGAGGAGTGAACCTTTTGGTTTTCTATTCTCAGTGTTAGCTTTCATTCTAATTCAAAAGGAGCATCAAACTTCATATTACAGTAATGATGAGATTTGCCGTAGCTGCTAAGTTAAATTTTTATTTCATAAGTACACTTAAAAATAAAGTTATTCTCTATTTTTCCCTAAAGTTAGATTTATTCTTTTGTATTATAGAGTTTCCTTTCAGTTGCTTCCAGCCCTGTACCTTTGCCATTCCTATTCCCGCTTGTCCCATTTCCCCTTGCCTTCTGTGTAGGTCGTTGCCACTAATTTTCCTCTGCCTTCAAGTAACCATTTTGTACATGTCTGCTGCATTTTTCCTTTGGAATCAGCGCTTCAGGTAACTCATATGCACCATCCTACCCATTAAAGCAACGTGGCTGCTGGTTTTGGTGAGAGTTTACTAGTTTCTCTTTTTTTCCTTGAAATGGCCAAATTTCATTTAGAAAGGTGCTCTCAGGAGCAGAGTTCACTTGCATTTTGCTCTGAGGTGAGATATACGGTTTTGGTTTGGGTTTTTCCCCCCCAGTAAGAAGTGTCATTTAACTTTTTCTGCAGGGTCTTTATATCCTACTTAGCAGAAAAGTGGAGATTTTTTTTCTGTAGGTGAAGGAGAGAAAAACATGGTTGAAATGTAATTGTTGTTGTTCAGAGACAAAGGGTAAGCAGGTGGGTCCTAGGAACAATAAGTATCTTCTATTTAGTATGGATCGAGTTAAATATTGATTGTTTTTCAGCAGCTGGCATCTCCTAGGGGAGCTTCTTCCTGTGGAAGTGAAGAAGTCCTCCCTCTGACTTTCCAAAAGGCCTTTCAGTGGAAAAAATCCCATTTGCCTGGGGTGTTGAACTTGCAAATGGTATTTAACAGCATCAGTGAGGTGAATTGGGGGTGAACTGCCTGTGAAGATTCACAAGGACTTAATGAGAGCTCGTAGCTAAGAGTTTTTCTCCTGTTTGCTGGATGTTGGGAGACTTCCTGCTAAGATTTCCTGCCGGGGAGTCTTGGTTGGTTTTCAAGGGTGCATTAATTGCCTTAAAGATATGTTGAGTATTTCCTCAAATGGAATGCCTTGCACGTTGTATTCCCCCTCCAGCTCGTGAGAAGTTAACTCTGCACAGGTAACAAAATAACCACAGCCCATGTTCCCTCTGCTGCTGCTCCTTGGAGCTGGGTGAGCTTGCAGAGCTGTGAGTATTGCTGGCTTTGTGCTGCTGCTTTGTCTTTCGGCTTGACACTGATCACCATCCTTTGACACTCCCTGGTGCCTGTGTTAGGAGACTGAAAAGCTGCTTCTTCGTCATCTCCACGTTGCTGAAGGTTTAACTTGGTTTTGCCCTGTTTCATTTTTCATCAGTCGTCTTTTCCACAGGCTCCCAATCTTTAAGGTGTTTAAAAACAAGTATTTCAGCCCAAAATCCTGACCAGCAACTCAACTGGCAGACTGTAGCTTTGTGGAAAGCTTAAGTAAAAATGCAAATGGAAGGCTGTGGTCAGTTACTTGTTTTATTAAAGCAAAGTTCACTTTGTTGTTGTATGTACTGGATATGTACAAATAGGATGTAAGAAGGTTTTTATGTGCCTGTATTTTCAGATGCTTAGTATTGCATCCCAAATAGTTTGCTATTTTCTGAACTAAATTGATCCATGTGGATCAGCTTGCATCTTTTTTCTTGTATCTTTGAACTCCCAGCTGTAGTTTCAGCCCTGGGCAAGCTGATTGTTGAATTAAGTGCATTGAAACTAATAAGGCTTGCTCTGGGAACGTGTTCTTTCTACCCTGTAAAGAGAAGAAGTTTCAGTAGTCAAGAGCTGATTTTTAATCCTTCAGTCACGTTTCCTTGTGTTTGGGCTGTATTTTTCAGTGGACATTTGCAGAACCTGCTGCAAAAAAAGCAAAGTTTAGCATTTAAAGTCAGTGTTTCAGACTTAGGGTGCACTTTAAATGAAAGGAAAATGGAAGTAAAAAGAAGCTGTCTTTCTTCAGCAAGGTAAATTGTCCAGTGGCAGGAGAATCCAGTGTGTTTATGGAGTGGGATGAGCAGGCTTGGGAGGGGGGTGACGTTGGAGGGGTGTTGAGCCTTGAGGTTTGTACTCTCTCATGTGAGTGTTCATCCTGGAGTGGAAACTTCTGGTCTGGCCAGAGGACTAACCCAGATGAGCTGCTCAGGAGCAGAGGCCTCATTCTCTGGAGTACATAGTAGAACAAATAAAATATTTATTTAAGGATCATAATTCACTGAACTGGGTAAATCTTCCCTATTAATTGGTTTCAGTGGCTGTGAGCCAGGATCAGGAGTGGCTCTGCTCTGGGAGGGCTGTGGTGGTTCGATGTCACACTGCAGAGATTTCTCAGCTGCTGATGAAGAAACTCTTTTAAATTACAGACCAGAGCATTAAGAAAACAACCCCCAATTTCACTTATTTCTCTGCTGGAGAGCCACTGGACAGATAATTATGTCAGCTATTGTTACCAGACTGCTTTTAATGAAAATGCTGCTTGTTGCAGTATTCTAGCCCTAGTCTAGTAGCAAACTCTTGCATTGCACGCTCATTTTTGATCTCCCCATTTGAGACAAAATCTGCCCAAATTATGTTACAGAGATTTGAAGTGATTTAGTAATGAAGTGTAACCCCAGGTAAGAGACTCCTAAACACTGCTGTCATGTTTAAGAAGAACGTGTTAGTACTGGTGCATGTTGCAGGATAGATAAAAATAAAATCCAATTTTCCCATGGTGGCAGAGGCAAGCTTCTTTTGTATATTGTGCTTAAAATGAAAAAAAAAAAAAAAAAAAAAGAGTTGAAGCTAGACCGCATTTGCACAAGGGCGTTTGAAAAGAAGTGTTTTGTTAGGCTGCTAGACTGACATGATTCAATTTTGTCATGAACACAAGGGCTGCCCAGCATCCTTGGCATCTGGGAATGAAAGTTGGCCTCTCCCCTTCCTTTCTGAGCTTCTTCAGATGTTTTGTTATGTTAAACAGTGCAAAGAATGACAGACTTTCTCTGTGCTGCTGCTTAAATTTACCTTTTTGTTTGCCTTCAACTTTAATTTATTCTTTCAACTCTGTGCCCAAGGTACAAAGATGGGGAAGTTAATAATGAGATTTAGAGGTTGCCTGGGTAAAAGGGTGGTGGTTTTGCCTTGAAATCCAGGCAGAGCATTGCTCTGAACTGATTTCATGTGTGTTGGTGTAGGTTAGTCAAGTCCAAGTAAGGAGAAACCAGATCCTTCCGTGCTGTGCGTTGTCTGCATATGGACTTGTTTAGGGAGCTTTGCCAAAGCAAAGCTGCAGCCCAGCTTTTCAAACTGGTCAGCATCGATCACCAATATTCTGCTTAAACCAACAGAAGCCTTTTGGAAAAGCTGCTTTTTCTCCTCTGCATTTTGTGATATTTCTTTGTAAGATTCTCCACCCCTTTCTTTATGTTTTGCCATTTTGTGTAGAAAATGATTGAGGAGCTGCCCATTTCCTGTAGCTGTTTGTATTGCATCTGTGTTTTCCTCCTAGAGCCACCTGTTTTCTCCTTTTATTATTCCATTTAGGACACAAGACATTAAATCCATCTTGGATTTGCCCTACTTAGTGCAAAGGAAGAATTGAGCACCTTCAGAGGAACCCAGCATCTTGCAGAATGACGTTTTCCCTCCCCTCACCCACCACGAGGTTTAGGTTTAGTAGTGTACTGAGCATTCTTGAAATCTGAAGCAACTGAGAAACTAGAACTTATTTCTCTTTTCCACTGCAACCTGCTGCCTCAGCTGCTGCATCTTATGCTGCTGCTGACTTTGAAAGAGATTTACATTAAAAAAGTGAAAATTTGAGGTCGCTGCTTTAGGCTGTGTATTGACAGTGACCTGCTTCACTTGATGCCATTTTTCTAAGCTACCTACACCCAAAGAATGCTTTGGAAAAACCTTACAGTATCCAAATGAATTCACAGGACTGTTTTAGTATAAGCTCCATCTAAGTGCTGCTGCAGTCTCACCCTCCATGTGGGATACTCCTGGGCATCCTCACTAATCCAGGGAGTTAAACTCACTGAGGAGTGTTCCCCCACTTGTTCCTCTCCCTGCATAGTGCCAGCTTGACTTCTTGCACTTGGCTTGCTGAAGGCTTGAATAAGGAACGTTGCCAGGCATGTGTGAGTGTGCAAGTCCGAAGGAAAAGGGGGAAATGCAGAATTGAAGCAATTCTGAGTTAAACTCCAGCTGTCATGGTGAGACTTGGATCCCACACCCCATCAGTGAAGCACGGCTCTGGCTCTCATTGCTGTTCTCTGCAGTGCCCTGTGTGATTCCTGATGTGTCTGTACCTTCCCAGTGCCTTCCCTTGCAGCTGGAATGTGGTGCAGCTCCTGGCATCGCCGGGATCGGGATTGGCACTGGGCTCCCCTGTGGCAGCAGAACACACCTGCCTGCCTGCAGCACAGGCCGGGGCTTTTTCTCACTGGCAGGTTCAGCTGCAAATTTTTGTGTGTTTTGCTGGCCTGATTGAGATAAATTATACAGAGAGAGTGCTTGGGGAATTCAGGATTGAGTTGGGGAGTCAGTGAGGGGATGAAAAATTAGGAATGGAAGGGTGGTCTGGAAGCAGATCTGTCCTGTGGTGGGTTGGAGATGGGGAGATGGGAGCTTGCTTGTCTGGGGAGGACCCTGGTTCTTAGCTGTGCATGGGAAATAGAATTTTGTCTGTAGTTCAGTGTGAAAAGATGTGCTAGAGGAAATGTTTTAATTGCTGATAAGCTTAAAAGGGGAAATTACTGTACAGTATTGAAACACTGACTATTTCCCAAGGGCGTATCTATTGGTTTCCAGGCTTGGAGAAAGCATTGACCCAGATTGCTAGGAGAAGAAATACCTAGTGAGAAGCAATTGGAAGATACTGCCTGTGAGTTTAATCACAGAATCATGCAAAGGTTTGGGTTGGAAGGGACCTTAAAGCCCATCCCATTCCATCCCCTGCCAGGGGTGGACACGTCCCACTAGCCCAGGGTGCTCCAAGCCTCATCCAACCTGGCCTTGGGACTTCCAGGGATGGAGCAGCCCCAGCTTCTCTGGGCACCCTGTGCCAGGGCCTCACCTCCCTGGCACAGAGAATTTCTTCCCAGTATCCCATCTAACCCTGCTCTCTGGCAGTGTGAAGCCGTTCCCCCTTGGCCTGGCACTCCAGCCTCTTATCAAAAGTCCCACTCCATCCTTCTTGCAGAACTTCCTAAAGTTTGTGATCCACAAACACTGGAAGCACAGAGGATCTGCCGGTAAAGGGTCACTGCGTCCTCAGGTGTTAATCCTTCCCTAGACACTTTCTTTAGCTCCCTGATGGCAACAGGATGCTGAGCCAGACAATCTTGTGCCTTTTTTAGGAATTCAGAGCTGTAGGACAAAACCTCTGAAATTATTTTTCTGTGCCAGTCTTGAAGCATAATATTTTGAAGCAATACAGCACAACATTGATTCTCGTGCAGCTCTTACATTTTGCATGTGAAATTCATATAATTAGTGTCTCCTGTTAGAGTGGAGCTTTTTCTGGCAGTACAGGCACAAAGCATCAGTGTCCTATAGAATGAAACTATTCAGTGTTGTACCACCACTAAAGCTTAGAGGTTTGATTGATCTTCTGTAGGGTAATTTGGTTTTGTACACCTTTAGATGATATTGCACATCAAGATACTTCTGACAGCTTCAGTTAGGATTGCATTTTGTATTACTTTTATGAAGCTGGGTTTTTGCAACCAGCAGTTTTTTTGCCATGTGCCCATTTGATTACAATAACCTGTTTCTCTACAAAGTTTTTATTAAATCAAGGATTATCATCCTGAAATTCTGAAATGTTTTTGTGAACCTCTGGTTGCTGGGACCATTTATCAACAAGAGAAGGTTTTCTTTATTCCGGAGGCAGCTTCCTTGTTCCAATTTCATTATTTCACATTGGTAATCCTTTTGTTTTCCTAATTTTAAAAACAATTTGTACTTAATGGGGCTCATTTGAATGAAGGTTATGCCTTTAAACCTTCTCATCTTGATTGGATCTAATGCCAAGTGTCTGATAGTTGTGAGCTCTTCTTCACACTCCTATGTTTTCTAACTCTTGAGTTGAGTTTCATGTATAAACATGTAGACATGTAAAATGATCTGGGCAGGGATTTTTGAAGTTTGCTGTTGCTTTTATGTGTTTTCAAAGTTGGGGGTTTTTTTCTGGGTCTGTGTTGGCTTCTCCCTCCTCGCTGGTTTGCTGGTGGATATGTTTTTGCATTTCCCATTTATTATTAAGTGAAAATAGGGACTATGTGTACAGAGAATATTGAGCTTCTCTTTTAGATACTGTCTCAGGCTGTTTACATTCAACACTTAGAGCAGCACCTGCATCTTTTTCTGCTCAACATCTTGTGCAAGAGAATTCCTTCCTGGAATTACTCCATTATCTTGATTCCTTTCATACATCCCATCTTTGGGGTTCTCCCCTTTGCCACCCCCACGTACCTGTGATTAAACTGTGGGGGTTTGGTTAAGTTTTGGGACCCTTATGAGCCAGCAGGGATTAAAAGTATTTAACAGCAACAAGAATGAAGAGGAACATCTTGGCTGCATTTCTGTAGCTTGTGGAAACAAGGTGGATTAAGTCAAGTTCTGAAATAAGAGAAAATGTCACTTTGTACTGATCCATGCCTGGCTTTTGCACTAAACAGGAGGAATTATTTCTTTTGAGCTGATGCTCCCTTTCTTCAAATACAGCTTATCTACACAGTTCAGTGGTTAGCTTGGATTTATTTTTCCTTAATTTCTTAAGAAAACCCAACCTTTCATGATTTGCTGGATTCTTGAAATGACTTCAGGATGCCTTAAATGCTGTTGTCTTGAAGTCACAGCCTCTCTAATATTCTTGACTTTCTAGCCATAAAAAAAATAATTCATGGAATCACAGAATAGTTTAAGTTGGAAAAAGCTCATCCAGTTCCATCCCCTGCCACGGGCAGGGACACCTCCCACTTGCCCAGGTTGCTCCAAGCCCCATCCAACCTGGCCTTGGACACTTCCAGGGATGGAGCAGCCACAGCTTCTCTGGGCACCCTGTGCCAGGGCCTCCCCACCCTCGCAGGAAAGAGTTTCTTCCTAATATTCCATCTAAATCTCTCCTCTTTCAGTTTAAAATCATTCCCCCGTGTCCTGTCACTGTCTCACTTTGAAAAATGTCTCCCTGTTTTTTAAGAGCTCTCTTTAGGTACTGGAAGGCCATGAGGAGGCATCCCAGAATCCGCTGTGTTCCCGTTTGCACTGTGACTGTTTGATTTGAACTCCATTCCCTCAGTGTGGAATATTCAGTGTCTGATTTACCCCGTTGTTCTCCTGGCATGTCCAAGAGCCTTGATAGCTCTTGGAGCACTGGAGGAAGAGCTGTATGAGACAAGGCCAAATGGTACTGACTGCAAATCCAGTGTGGTTTTGTCCTGGAGGATATGGAGCTGGGATTAATTTTACCCCTGCAGGGAAGCAGTGCTTACTCTACCACTAATTGCTCTTGACACCCAGGGCAAGCTGCAGGGTCCTACTCCGTGTTCAGCGTGACCTTGGATTGTGTGCTGCAAAAAATAACAGCAGCTGCAGTGTTTATAATATCAGGGTCTGTGTCTTATTTAGGGAAATGCACCTTAGTGCTCTGTAATGAATAGTATTGTGGGGCTTTCAGGTCTCTAGGTGTGTTTAAATGTTCAGAGAGCAAAGGGTAGTCACAAAATGTTACTATTGCTGGGTGTACAAATGTCACCTCTCAGTCTGTACGAGGGAGAGTGACTTTCTACACGAGCAGACAGTGATAGGACAAGGGGGAATGGTTTTAAACTATAAAAGAGAGATTCCCTGTGAGGGAGGTGAGGCCCTGGCACAGGGTGCCCAGAGAAGCTGTGGCTGCCCCATCCCTGGAAGTGTCCAAGGCCAGGTTGGATGGGGCTTGGAGCAACCTGGGTGGGACTGGATGGGCTTTAAGGTCCCTTCCAACCCAAACCCTCCTGGGATTCTGTGATCTAATTACCTTGAAGCTAATTCCATACTGCTTAGGTGTCTTGGGCTCAAGGAATGAGCTATTCCAGAAGGAATTACCTATGATTAACCGGCTGATAATCCAGAGCAGTTTGGTTTGAGTGAACACAGTTGTAAACAAAACGAGCCATGATTCCCAGAAGCAGAACAGGGGATGTTCAAGAGAGCCTGCAATGACTCTCCTGGATGTTTGTATGAAAAGTTGTGTTTCCTTCCACTATATTCCAGCTTTTACCTGTTCCTTAGGCTGTGGCACCTCTGAAGTGATTGCTCTGTAAGGCTTTGGAGCACTCTGTGAGAGCTGACGTCTGTTGACCTTGGTCTCCAAACCTGCCTTGGAATTTATGGACTGGGGGAAGTGTTTGCTTGAACTTGCTGTGGAGCTGCTGGTCCTGAAAGCTGTTTGTTCCAATGTGTTTGGTCCTGTTCTTCCCTGTCTTATTCTTCTCTTTCTCCTTACAGGTCTGGATGCAGAGTTGTCTTACGTGAGGAATGATGTGGTTAATCACTATGCCTTGTCCTTCAATCTCCTCATACCCAGCGAGACCAACAATCTCCACTTCACCTGGCATGCCAAATCCAAGGTGAGCAGGCATGACTTCTGCTCTGGGTACTTGAGACATGAGCTGTTCTGCTTGCTGAATACCCACTGCTATCTTTTAAGGGTTTTTTTCTTTGCAAAAATTAGCATATGTAATGTGTAAAATACTTACTTATATGACTGCGGGCAGCAGGTTAAGATGGTATACGTCCAAGCTGTTCCCTATTTTAGAAAGTTTAAGCACTTATTTCAATGTATTTTGTACTTCTTGCTCCTGGCAAGGTCCACGTATGCATGCAAGCCACTGGCTGTGGAATCTCTTCCTTTGGTGCATTGGACACACAGAAGGGCAGCCATGAACCGAAGCCTCTGGAAATCATACATAGAGCAATTGTTGTAGAGATTTCTAGAAACATATGCTTGGAGACATGGAGAGCCTATAAAAGCAGCATCCAGTATGTTATTACTGAGCCCTGATTAAATGGAAAGGGTTTTTATGTCACTTAATCACTATGCCTGGAGCATGCAGCAACAGCTGTCAGAGAGATTGCATATGCTCTTACATTCTGAAGCATTTCCAGTTACTTAACAATTTATTTTCATATATGAAATGATCTGTTTAGTCTCTGCCAGATGTTCATTCTGGTTTTTTTAAACTTGAGTGATGGTTGTTCTTCTGCCCTTAAGCAGGAAAGGCTGCAGGAGGAGCAGTAGCATTAAACAACTCCACCAGTGCAGGTCCTGAAGATTCCTCCTGCCACTGTTGTTCCCTTTGAGATGTAACTTGTTAAGAGAAGTGACTTTGGGCCTGCAGTGGAATTGGGTCAAGTGCCAGGCAGCCCTGATACCATATTCCACATGCACAGTGACACTTCAGTCACTTACCATTTGAGTAGGAGTTCCCTTGTCACAGCTTCAGCCGTGGGCTGCCTGCATCACTGGCCCTGCCCTGGGTTTCCTTGGGCCTGGCTGTGAATTGTGAGGAGGGATTTTGGAGCTTGTGGAGCCCTGCTTCCCATTCCTGTGATTCCACCCATCAGCATCTTCCATTCTAGCTTGGTGTAGTGCAGCTTGGAGGAGCTCAGAAACTTTGTGTCTCTTCTCTTGGCATCTTGACTGAAAAATAAATTCATAACAGAAGTGAAACCTATTATATTTTAGAAAGGGGGAAAAACTAACTATTGGGGCAAAGTCAAACAAATTCATTCAGCTGAGAGTGGAGGGGTAGGATGAATTTCCAAGATCTTGTGACTTAAGAGTGCGTCCTGTACTTTTTTTTTGAACGAATGTTTGCAGAGTCAGCTTCTTAAGTGGAAACAAAATCTTGACTATAGTTGAATAAACTATTTCTAAGCAGTTTTGTTTGTAAAACTGACTGGGGGAGGGGGAATTTTTTGAATTCTTACGGGTTTAACAAACTGACTTTTGAACAAGTAAGTTAAAAAGTATTATCAAGTGAGGTTTGTGGGGGAATTTTTTTTAATACAGCACTCTGAATTCTGCCCCAGATTTTAAGAGCAGTTTCTCTTTTGGCTTTCTTAATTTGAACTGTCACAAAAGTCTTGATACTTAAATGTCACATAAGAAACTTGCAATATGGATGCCTAAAATTACCAGCACTCCTTGAAAATAATGTATGGGTTTTTATTTTCAAGAAGAATTATGAAAAGGGATGCTGCATTTCTTTATACTCCTGGGCAGATTTCTGATGTGTTTTCTCTCTCCCAACTGTTGTTACAGGTTGAGTATAAACTGGGATTTCAGGTCCATGATCCCATGGCTATGGCTCTGCCCCAGGCCAATATTTCTCTACAAGGAGAAGTTCCTCGCACCCTCTCAGGTAAACTTCCCACCCCCATCCAGCTCATGGATGAATAATGGTTATTTAGCCACAAATGCAGTTTTAATAAAATGCTTAATAAAATTGACATAAATTAATTTTAAATCTGCATCCTTTAGTGCTCTGATAGCTGAAGTGATGAGGCATGAAGACTAAAATAGCATTTCTTGGTATGGAGTTCTTTATAATGTGCTAATTTATGATGTTCATGATGTACTTCATGAACATCATCTCAAAAGGCCCTTATTTAAATGTTCTCTCATGCCAGTGTCTGAGAATGGCTCCCACTCCCCTGTGACCCCTGTGTTGTGTTCACAGTGTTCCGTGTCGAACTCTCCTGCACTGGCAGACTCGACTCCGACGTCACAATACTGATGCAGCTCAACTTAACAATAAATTCCTCAAAAAACATCACAGTTTTGAATTTCAAACGAAGGAAAATGTGCTACAAAAGTAAGAGATTAAGTTTCAGATATTTAAAAGTTCTTGCTGTTTAAGTATGATAGGACAGGGGAGTGGGATGGTGCATGATCCAGGACAGGAGTAAGAGAGTGAATTTTGGGGAGGATCAGAAGAAACCAGGTAAAATTCTGCCTTTCAGAGAGGAATGGGGACTTCTGGTTAAAGCAGAAGCTGGTGAATGAACAACTTTCCCCAAGAGTTCTGCTGCACTGATTGACCTTTTTATAGATATATAACAAAAAGCATTTTCTCTGTGTTTGGAAAGAAAAAAGCAGTTGCCTCAAAACTGCAACATTCTGAGGATTCAGATTGTTCTAAGAATTACCAAGAAAATCTACTTACCTTATAGATTGGGATAAAATTGGCTGTTTAGTGAGTGTAGGAGGTGTTAGTCTGTTGGATGTGAAGTACAAAATGATCTTGGGACATGATCCAGATTTTGGAAATCCTGGACTGACTCTTCTGTGTTACCACTTGGGAATCTGCAATCGTAATTTATTCTTGGATTGTTCCTGTTTACTGTTGCTGCTACCTAGAATTTTCATAGTATTTTCATAGGCATCAGAAGAAAATTATTTTGGAGAATCCCAAGAGCTGTGCCCTCCTTAAAAATGGCTGTGGTGTCCCACTCCTAGGCAGTATTGGGGGATGGCCACCTCTCTCTTTGCATGCCCCTCCTGCCTCTGTTCAGCTTCCTTGGAGCCTTTGAGGACAGTAGCTGTCATTCCAAAGGGAGGTTTATCACTTTTCTTGAGTATAAATTCTAAGGATAAACTTGTGGAAGGTATGGATGGAAGAGGCAACCATTCCTTGTAGCACATAACGTTGGGATACTCATGTTCCTTGCATTGAGGCTTCAGGAGGACCATTCTTAATTCAAAGTGTGTATCTCCTTCTAGTAAAAATGGAGGTCTGGCTAATAATGTTGATGTTTTTACCTTTATTTCGTGTTTTCCTGGGTGTTTTTTCAAATACTCCAAGTGAGCGAAGTCAGCCCTGCTGATCCATTCACAGCTTACTGAGCTGTGGATGTGTGATGGGGCTTTCCATAGGCACCACACAATTCTCTGGGCGGTGAGACAGAGCCACTGCCTGAACCATCAGAAGTGCTCCTTACAAAGATCTCATTTCTGCAGGTTCATAAAAACCAAAAAAAGGCTTTGTTTGGTGTGAGTTGATTGGTGTAGAGCATACAGGGGGTTCTGATTGAATTTAATGCATAATTTAGGAATATGCAGGAACATGCTAGTGGTTTTGCTCAGGGAATTCCTGATAGTTCCTCCTCAAGTTCAAAAAAGGGATAAAAAAATAAAAACTCTGATTTTTCCCTCCCTTGGCTTTTTCCTCCCTTTTTCCTAAGCTGAACTGGCTTACCAAGGAGTGGGAAGGGACTGTGCTGTGTTGGACACAGCCGGGAGTAGGAAGGGGGATGTGCAAGTGGGATTGTGCCTTTGCAGCCACAGAAATCCATGGGATTCCCTCAGCTGCCTGCAGATCCTCAGGGGAGTTCATCTGCAGGCATCTCCACAGCCTGCATCCCCCAGGTTTGCACTGCTCCTCTTGGTAACCAGACTCAGAGGAAGCTTCATGAAGATTTACCCACTTTCTAAAGGACATGAGCTGAGCATTGGCCTCCTGCCTTCAGTTGCATATTTATGAGTATTTAAATGGATATCTCCTTTTTCATCTTGTTTTAACTCTTTAACTCCTGACTGGCATCAGCTGAGAAGGCACTGTGTCTGTGGCTGCATCTCTGATCCCTTCCTAGGATGAGCAACATTAGACTGGAGCCAGGATTTCCTCCAAAAGATCAGGGCAGTCTTGACTGAACATCCCAGGAATGATTTTCTCTCCCATTCAGAACTGATTCTGTGAGGTCTTTGTTTAGTGCCTTAGCAAACATGTATTCTGCACCTCTTCTTTCTGCTGCTTTGGACCTTGGGCAAGCTGCAGGGTTTTAGATGGATTCAGGGGGTTCAAGCTTTGCCTCACTGGACATGTGTGTCAGTGGTGAAATACCTGGCCTCCTGGGTGTTTCAGTGTGATTTTAATTCTACCATGGTTAGATATTTAAATGGAAATGTGTGGATAAGTGTAGTCTTCGAGTCAGCTCTCATTTTTGGAAAAGCACATCCGTTTTTCCATACCTGAGGCAATGTGAAGGGCTGCAATAATAAATGTACTCCAAACTTCATGGCTTTCTCTCATCTCTTTAGAGCTCGAACCAGAAGTCAAATCTCCAACAGCTGATAAAAACAGCAGCAAGGCTATCTGTAAGTAATCCTGAATGTACAACTTGGGGTGTAAAAACTGAAAAACTTGATATGTGCTTTGATTCCACAGCTTTCCCCTATGAAAACAGTTCCCAAGTAGTCTCTGCTTTACCCCTTACTGCAGTGGTTTTTTGGTAATTAATTGTTTTAACTGGTGAAGAGGAAAAAAACCTTTTCCAAGTCTTGTTAAAACTTTTGTATCACATCTGAGGGGCTCTGGTTTCCGTACAAGACTCTGATCTATTTTCTTGACCTTAGGACCTGTCTGGTTTGCTGTTCACTATTGAAGGAATAGAATGAGGTAGTTTCCTTTTCTCCCCTTCTAGCTGGAAACGTCATTGTCTGACTGTGGCTCCATAATACCCAAAATGGGAGCGTTTTTGCCAAAATGTTGTTGGAAAGCAGTGGGGAAGAGGGCTCAG